>NC_134275.1:59602412-59902412 GCF_031893055.1 Leptodactylus fuscus | reverse complement strand
GTGTATGACACTGTCAGGGCTCCTAGGACTATATATCTATAATGCATAGTGTATGACACTGTCAGGACTCCTAGGACTATATATCTATAAAACATAGTGTATGACACTGTCAGGACTCCTAGGACTATATATTTATAATGCATAGTGTATGACACTGTCAGGACTCCTAGGACTATATATCTATAAAACATAGTGTATGACACTGTCAGGACTGCTAGGACTATATATTTATAAAACATAGTGTATGACACTGCCAGGACTTCTAGGACTATATATCTATAATACATAGTGTATGACACTGTCAGTACTCCTAGGACTATATATCTATAAAACATAGTGTATGACACTGTCAGGACTCCAGGACTATATATCTATAATACATAGTGTATGACACTGTCAGGACTCCTAGGACTATATATCTATAATACATAGTGTATGACACTGTCAGGACTGCTAGGACTATATATCTATAATACATAGTGTATGACACTGTCAGGACTGCTAGGACTATATATCTATAAAACATAGTGTATGACACTGTCTGGGTTCCTAAGACTCTATATCTATAAAACACAGCGTATGACACTGTCAGGGATCCTAGGACTATATGTCTATAAAACATAGCGTATGACACTGTCAGGGCTCCTAGGACTATATCTATAAATCATAGTGTATGACACTGTCAGGACTGCTAGGACTATATATCTATAAAACATAGTGTATGACACTGGCAGGACTCCCAGGACTGTATATCTATAAAACATAGTGTATGACCCTGACAGGGCTCCTAGGACTATATATCTATAAAACATAGCGTATGACACTGTCAGGGCTCCTAGGACTATATATATATATATATATATATATATATATATATATGAAACATAGTGAATGACACTGTCAGTGCTGCTAGGACTATATATATAAAACATAGTGTATGACACTGTCAGTGCTGCTAGGACTATATTTCTCTATAATACATAGTGTATGACACTGTCTGGGCTCCTAGGACTATATCTCTGTAAAACATAGTGTATTACACTGTCAGGGCTCCTAGGACTATATATCTATAAAACATAGTGTATGACACTGTCAGGGCTCCTAGGACTATATATCTATAAAACATAGTGTATGACACTGGCAGGACTCCTAGGACTATATCTCTATAATACATAGTGTATGACACTGTCAGGGCTCCTAGGACTATATATCTATAAAACATAGTGTGTAACACTGTCAGTGCTGCTAGGACTATATATCTATAAAACATAGTGTATGACACTGTCACTGCTGCTAGGACTATAACTCTATAAAACATAGTGTATGACACTGTCAGGGCTCCTAGGACTATATCTATAAAACATAGTATATGACACTGTCAGGGCTTCTAGGACTATATCTATAAAACATAGTGTATGACACTGTCAGGGCTCCTAGGACTACATATCTATAAAACATAGTGTATGACACTGTCAGGGCTCCTAGGACTATATCTATAAAACATAGTGTATGACACTGTCTGGGCTCCTAGGACTATATCTCTGTAAAACATAGTGTATTACACTGTCAGGGCTCCTAGGACTATATATCTATAAAACATAGTGTATGACACTGGCAGGACTCCTAGGACTATATATCTATAAAACATAGTGTATGACACTGTCAGGGCTCCTAGGACTATATATCTATAAAACATAGTGTATGACACTGGCAGGACTCCTAGGACTATATCTCTATAATACATAGTGTATGACACTGTCAGGGCTCCTAGGACTATATATCTATAAAACATAGTGTGTAACACTGTCAGTGCTGCTAGGACTATATATCTATAAAACATAGTGTATGACACTGTCACTGCTGCTAGGACTATATCTCTATAAAACATAGTGTATGACACTGTCAGGGCTCCTAGGACTATATCTATAAAACATAGTATATGACACTGTCAGGGCTTCTAGAACTATATCTATAAAACATAGTGTATGACACTGTCAGGGCTCCTAGGACTATATCTACAAAACATAGTGTATGACACTGTCAGGGCTCCTAGGACTATATCTATAAAACATAGTGTATGACACTGTCAGGGCTCCTAGGACTACATATCTATAAAACATAGTATATGACACTGTCAGGACTCCTAGGACTATATATCTATAAAATTAATGTATGATACTGTCAGGGCTCCTAGGACTATATATCTATAAAACATAGTGTATGACACTGTCAGGGCTCCTAGGACTATATATCTATAAAACATAGTGTATGACACTGGCAGGACTCCTAGGACTATATATCTATAAAACATAGTGTATGACACTGTCAGGGCTCCTAGGACTATATATCTATAAAACATAGTGTATGACACTGGCAGGACTCCTAGGACTATATCTCTATAATACATAGTGTATGACACTGTCAGGGCTCCTAGGACTATATATCTATAAAACATAGTGTGTAACACTGTCAGTGCTGCTAGGACTATATATCTATAAAACATAGTGTATGACACTGTCACTGCTGCTAGGACTATATCTCTATAAAACATAGTGTATGACACTGTCAGGGCTCCTAGGACTATATCTATAAAACATAGTATATGACACTGTCAGGGCTTCTAGGACTATATCTATAAAACATAGTGTATGACACTGTCAGGGCTCCTAGGACTATATCTACAAAACATAGTGTATGACACTGTCAGGGCTCCTAGGACTATATCTATAAAACATAGTGTATGACACTGTCAGGGCTCCTAGGACTACATATCTATAAAACATAGTATATGACACTGTCAGGACTCGTAGGACTATATATCTATAAAACTTAGTGTATGACACTGTCAGGACTGCTAGGACTATATATCTATAAAACATAGTGTATGACACTGGCAGGACTCCCAGGACTATATATCTATAAAACATAGTGTATGACCCTGACAGGGCTCCTAGGACTATATATCTATAAAACATAGCGTATGACACTGTCAGGGCTCCTAGGACTATATATATATATATATATATATATATATATATATATATATATATATATATGAAACATAGTGAATGACACTGTCAGTGCTGCTAGGACTATATATATAAAACATAGTGTATGACACTGTCAGTGCTGCTAGGACTATATTTCTCTATAATACATAGTGTATGACACTGTCTGGGCTCCTAGGACTATATCTCTGTAAAACATAGTGTATTACACTGTCAGGGCTCCTAGGACTATATATCTATAAAACATAGTGTATGACACTGTCAGGGCTCCTAGGACTATATATCTATAAAACATAGTGTTTGACACTGGCAGGACTCCTAGGACTATATCTCTATAATACATAGTGTATGACACTGTCAGGGCTCCTAGGACTATATATCTATAAAACATAGTGTGTAACACTGTCAGTGCTGCTAGGACTATATATCTATAAAACATAGTGTATGACACTGTCACTGCTGCTAGGACTATAACTCTATAAAACATAGTGTATGACACTGTCAGGGCTCCTAGGACTATATCTATAAAACATAGTATATGACACTGTCAGGGCTTCTAGGACTATATCTATAAAACATAGTGTATGACACTGTCAGGGCTCCTAGGACTACATATCTATAAAACATAGTGTATGACACTGTCAGGGCTCCTAGGACTATATCTATAAAACATAGTGTATGACACTGTCTGGGCTCCTAGGACTATATCTCTGTAAAACATAGTGTATTACACTGTCAGGGCTCCTAGGACTATATATCTATAAAACATAGTGTATGACACTGGCAGGACTCCTAGGACTATATATCTATAAAACATAGTGTATGACACTGTCAGGGCTCCTAGGACTATATATCTATAAAACATAGTGTATGACACTGGCAGGACTCCTAGGACTATATCTCTATAATACATAGTGTATGACAGTGTCAGGGCTCCTAGGACTATATATCTATAAAACATAGTGTGTAACACACTGTCAGTGCTGCTAGGACTATATATCTATAAAACATAGTGTATGACACTGTCACTGCTGCTAGGACTATATCTCTATAAAACATAGTGTATGACACTGTCAGGGCTCCTAGGACTATATCTATAAAACATAGTATATGACACTGTCAGGGCTTCTAGAACTATATCTATAAAACATAGTGTATGACACTGTCAGGGCTCCTAGGACTATATCTACAAAACATAGTGTATGACACTGTCAGGGCTCCTAGGACTATATCTATAAAACATAGTGTATGACACTGTCAGGGCTCCTAGGACTACATATCTATAAAACATAGTATATGACACTGTCAGGACTCCTAGGACTATATATCTATAAAACTTAATGTATGATACTGTCAGGGCTCCTAGGACTATATATCTATAAAACATAGTGTATGACACTGTCAGGGCTCCTAGGACTATATATCTATAAAACATAGTGTATGACACTGGCAGGACTCCTAGGACTATATCTCTATAATACATAGTGTATGACACTGTCAGGGCTAGTAGGACTATATATCTATAAAACATAGTGTGTAACACTGTCACTGCTGCTAGGACTATATATCTATAAAACATAGTGTATGACACTGTCACTGCTGCTAGGACTATATCTCTATAAAACATAGTGTATGACACTGTCAGGGCTCCTAGGACTATATCTATAAAACATAGTATATGACACTGTCAGGGCTTCTAGGACTATATCTATAAAACATAGTGTATGACACTGTCAGGGCTCCTAGGACTATATCTACAAAACATAGTGTATGACACTGTCAGGGCTCCTAGGACTATATCTATAAAACATAGTGTATGACACTGTCAGGGCTCCTAGGACTACATATCTATAAAACATATTATATGACACTGTCAGGACTCCTAGGACTATATATCTATAAAACTTAATGTATGATACTGTCAGGGCTCCTAGGACTATATATCTATAAAACATAGTGTATGACACTGTCAGGGCTCCTAGGACTATATATCTATAAAACATAGTGTATGACACTGGCAGGACTCCTAGGACTATATATCTATAAAACATAGTGTATGACACTGTCAGGGCTCCTAGGACTATATATCTATAAAACATAGTGTATGACACTGGCAGGACTCCTAGGACTATATCTCTATAATACATAGTGTATGACACTGTCAGGGCTCCTAGGACTATATATCTATAAAACATAGTGTGTAACACTGTCAGTGCTGCTAGGACTATATATCTATAAAACATAGTGTATGACACTGTCACTGCTGCTAGGACTATAACTCTATAAAACATAGTGTATGACACTGTCAGGGCTCCTAGGACTATATCTATAAAACATAGTATATGACACTGTCAGGGCTTCTAGGACTATATCTATAAAACATAGTGTATGACACTGTCAGGGCTCCTAGGACTACATATCTATAAAACATAGTGTATGACACTGTCAGGGCTCCTAGGACTATATCTATAAAACATAGTGTATGACACTGTCAGGGCTCCTAGGACTATATCTATAAAACATAGTGTATGACACTGTCAGGGCTCCTAGGACTACATATCTATAAAACATAGTATATGACACTGTCAGGACTCCTAGGACTATATATCTATAAAACTTAATGTATGATACTGTCAGGGCTCCTAGGACTATATATCTATAAAACATAGTGTATGACACTGTCAGGGCTCCTAGAACTATATATCTATAAAACATAGTGTATGACACTGTCAGGACTCCTAGGACTATATATCTATAATACATAGTGTATAACACTGTCAGGACTCCTAGGACGATATATCTATAATATATAGTGTATGACACTGGCAGGACTCCTAGGAACCTATCTATAAAACATAGTGTATGACACTGTCAGGGCTCCTAGGACTATATATCTTTAATACATAGTGTATGACACTGTCAGGGCTCCTAGGACTATATATCTATAAAACATAGTGTATGGCACTGTCAGGGTTTCTATTTCTTACTCTGTTCTTTGTATCTTTTATGCCTTGCCTTCTTTACCTCTCAATATCATCTCTTTTCCCATCGGTCTGCAGCAGCCCTCCACCTCTCAGCTGCAGCTCTGCTCTTGGATTTGCTTGGTACTTGTGGCATTTGTATAATTACAGATTTCCCGGTTGCAGAACTTTCCCTTCATTTGGAATTTTATTATGATTTGTGGACATTGAAGTTGTTTCTGTTTCTTTAGAACTGAGACCATGCCGGTCACCGCACCTAATCCATTTGATGAGCACACACCCTTGGACCGGCCAGCCCCTGAGGGAGGCAATCCATTTCTTGATGATGAAGTGGAGTGTAAGAGGGAACCTTTAGGATCAGATGCAAAACGTCGAGGAACACTTGAGAAAATTGCTGGACTTTCACCTTTCTGGAAAGGAGGGAAAAGTCTTTTAGGAGTAAGAGGAGCACCTGAAAAAAAGCGGGGTAGAAGGAAATCAGAGGATGTCAGTCTCTTGTCTCTTGGGCGTAAAAAAGACAGTGGAGATGAAGAAGCCAGTGGTCCTGCTGGAGGAGTCAAGCGCCTCTCCTTTCTATGGCTTGGCAGCAGTGGTGGAAATGTGGGGAACCGCTCTCGGAGGGAGTCTATGGTGGAAGTGGTTCCTGAACGGAATGAGATCTCCAAAGAAGCAGAGAAACCTCGAGAGCCTTTATCTGGTGAGTTTCCATAGTGTTCCCTTGTGATGTGACCCCAGTTATTAGTAATGTGAATACAGGGGGCTCTGCTCATGAAATCTTGGATGAGGAATTAGTAGGATACAAGGATTCTTGAGACACATTTTAAGCTTTGATATTTTGGTTATATATGGGTATCTGTGTCCATTGGAGAGCTCTACAACGACCCCCTACATTGACAGGCATAAACCAGTGGAGGGCGCCATTGGAAATTAACAGAATTTCATATTCTTATAAGCTCAGGCTACATGGAAAACAACATTTGTGTAAAAAATTTCCCAATATTCTGTATGGGGTGAAGAAGCCACAAATGACTTTGTCTTAGTGTTGTAATTTCTTTAGTGTCAAGGTCACCAGAAAGTTTTTTCTCCTGGATGAAATAATTGAATTTGCTTTGTAATCATGTTTTTTCTGTGACTTTTATTTGCTGTGTAGACTGGGCCTTACCTATGCCCAGATATTGTAGACCTTATGGTGCATCCTGCATTGGCTTACCAATCTTCTCACAAAGTGTTAATGGAGAGAAATAGATTATTATCACAAAGATATTCAGGGTAATGATAATATGCCAGGATAAGAGGAAAGCTCTGGTGTGGAGGGAGCAGTGGTGTGGGCATGGAGCCTACTATCTGGAGCAAAAGCCCTAGGTTCTAGCAAGGCCTTCCCGCCTGATATCCAGGTGCATGCACGGTGCACTATCCGCAGATGTAGGGGGCACATATACATACATGTATTACCTGATAACTAAACACAAGGTTCCTACAGTTTCATGATCTCACTTTCTCTTGGATCCAGTACTGGAGATCCTACAACTAATCCAGCGCCGGGAGCTGAGATCAGCCGACCAACATATTATAGAACTGGAAGCTGAATGTGACGGAGACTTGAGTCCTGTGAGTCTGAAGAGCCCAGGCCGACAGGCCAAAGATGTGACTCTACTGTACGAGGCGCTGATGAAGGAGATGTGGACAGTGGTGGATGAGTCCCTCAACAATAAAGGGAAGCATCTAAAACTGAATGAGGTCATTGGTGTCATCCAGCAAGAGGAGACTCGGGTAAACTCTCCTGGCAACAAAAACATGAAGGCACATTGGGTGGAGGCCGTGCAGAGGAGTGTGAATCAGAGGTTAAAAAACAACCTAGAGGGCAAAATGGGCTCCCTGCCATCTCAAGCCGACAGGGTTAAGAGAATTGTGGTGGAGGACCTGACCTCAGTGAAGAACTATCTGGTAAGTGGATGAATATACCTGTCCAGGTGTAAATGTTCTTGTCCAGGCAGATGAATATGGTTATCCAAGAACATGAACGTCCCTGTCCACATGGATGAATGTACCTGTACAGGTGTATAGTTTTTTTGTCCAGGTGGATAAATGTACCTGTTCATGTGGCTGAATGTACTTCTCCAGGCTGATGAGTGTACCTGGCAAGGTGTATACATTTATCTTTTCAGGGAGATGAAAGTACCAGTTCAGGTGTATATAGATACGGGTTCATGTGGGTGCATGTACCTGTCCAGACAGATGAATGTGTCTCTTGATTCATGACTGTACCTGTCCACATAGATGAATGTATCTGTCCAAATAGATGTATGTAGTAGTTAAGGTGTATGCATGCACCTGTCCGTGTGGTTGACTACCTGTTTAGGGGCTAGAATATACCTGTCCAGGCTGGTAAATGTACCAGAATGAATGTACCATTTCATGTGAATACATGCACCGGTCCATCAGGTATATTGTGTCTGTCTATTGGGAATATTGTACCTGTCCATCAGGAATATTGTACCTGAATTTTGGGAATATTTTACCTATCCATTGGGAATTTTGTACCTTTCCATTGGGAATATTGTACCTGTCCGTTGGGAGTATTGCATCGGTCCATGGGGAATATTGTACCTGTCCATAGGGAACATTGGACCTGTCCATCGGGAATATTTTACCTGTCTATTGGGAATATTGTACCTGTCCATAGGGAATATTGCACCTGTCCGTCGGGAATATTGTACCTGTCCATAGGGAATAATTTTCCTCTTCAGGGTTTACACAAAGAGAAGTTCTTCTTATAGTTCCACAAATAATTATCCAGTGAGTGAATATAAGATTGTCGCAGCTTCACCCCATCATGTGTCAATGGCTGTGCCTGCGATGAGTTTAGAGTTCAGTCTCACACCCTTTGGGTTAGTTTGATGTGGCCCCATTGAGTGCACCATCAATCAGGAGTGGGGTCTCAGCAGCCTCCCCATCCCCTGTAACTGAGGTGAGCTTATTGAGTCTTCAAGAAGATGAGAGAGTTTTCTTTTCCAGGTTTGTTCGTATCCTAGGGACTTTGAGGTCTTCCGCATCTACCTTTCTGCCTACCACCAAGAAGTAGCCGAGTGGCTGAGTACGGCGGCCCAACGTGATCTGGAGACCAATGATATCTACTTCATTCTAGACTGGAACAGCAATGTCTACTGCAGGTGAGGGTTGGAACAGGTGATGTTGCGGCAGGTAGGGGATGATGGGCTGAACGCGGGGGATGGAATGACTGTAGCCTTTTTGTACAGGGACATCCTTTCCAGACCAGAGATTTCCCCACTTGTCAATCCTTATGAGTTGGGGCCCCTGCTGACCAGTGACACACGGACTATGCTGGAGCAACGGTATGCTGACCTTGTACAGCAACGCGTCTCGCACAGATTGGAGGAAGAGCTGAAAGTGGAGGAAAATCGCTGGATCCAGATGATGAGAAATGAGGATCTTCTCTCTGGCTTCAGCGGGAAGGTGATTCAGGTAAATCTTTTGTTTCTTACAATTTTTTATTCACTGACTTATGTCTCAGACGTCTGTCCGCAAACTGTTCTCTGACTGCTCTCCATTACCTGTTCTCTGTCCGTTGTCCATTATCCGTTCTCTGACCAACGTACATTATCCGTTCTCTGACCAGTCCATTACCTGATCTATATCTCTCTTTCACCATTTTCTGACCTGTTCCTCTTAGATCATGAAGCCGCATATTGACCGAGCGCCGCTGATCAGTGAAGGTTTCGGGGTTATGCTGGCTCTGTCCTGCCTTGGCTGCTTCTCTGATTTCCTGTGCAGGTACTTTTTCATTGTGATGTGCAGTATACGAGACAACAATTGTGAGGCCTGGACATGACCTGTGTTACCATAAAATGTCACAAATCTCATATCTATCTATCTGATATCTATCTATCTATTGTGGGGAAGTTAGCTTGGTAGAAGCAGTGGTGCGGACCCAAACAGTCAAGACACGGACACAAAATATGCAACAATCTGATTTAGTTAGGAAAAAGCAGGAAAATAAACAGACACAAAACGAGCAAACCAAAATACAGCCTTAACTACAGGCAAAAACAAAATAAAAAACCTGCTTGTGTGAGCAACTAGCTAAAAAGAACTGATAACCTAACTATACATGTGGCTTACTAACAGCCACACGAACAAAACAAGCACAATATTGTCTCACCGGACTCAGGGTTACAGGACAGAACCATACACCTCCTTTCACCTCATGGAAATGCACACAATGCAGGATCTGCAGCCTTTTTCTGGATCAGTAATGAGCCCAGGATCTACACCTGGGCTCCAGATCCGCCCTGGACCACACATATGTCAGAAACCTTGGCCTGATATACCTGGACTCTAGTACTCTGCCGTCACCTTCTCATACTATCTATCTATCTATCTATCTATCTATCTATCTATCTCCTATCTATCTATCTATCTATCTCCTATCTATCTATCTATCTATCTATTATCTATCTATCGATCTATCTATCTCCCATCTATCTGTCACCTTCTCTATCTATCTATCTACCTATCTATCTATCTATCTATCTATCTACCTATATCTCTGAATTTCATATCTATCTATCTCTACATACAGGAAATGGCGCTTATCCAATTACTACCTGCCTGGTGTCACTCCTTTGGTCAGTGATACCCCCTTGCACTTATCAGCACATCTATGCCTCTGGCGATATATATGAATAAATACTTCCTGTAATTTAACCATACAGTGCCGTACTATGCAGATCTCCACTGCCATCCCCACTTTTGTGTGTACCTATGTCTGCTTCTGCCACTATGTCTATGCCATTGCTCGCGCCTGCACTTGCTCTGTGTCTGTGCATGCACTTGTGTTGTGTCTGCGCCTGCACCTGTCTTCCCCTGGGTCTTTGCCTGCACCTGTGTTTATTTCTATGCTTTCATCTGTGTCTAGGGGTCACTATACACATTATACTCCATTTTTTTCACTATTATTCTGCTACCTAGGACTGCCCTTAGATTAGAGATGAGCCTGTGGGTCAGTCCGAGCCTGCTTGTGCCTGTGACTGTGGGAGGGTCTTCCTGGAGGTTATATGCGGCCATGCTGACATCTTCACATCTTTCCTTCTCTTCTTTCTTCCATCAGATTCCACAAATCCGTACAGAAATTTTATTTGGAGCAGGAAGGGCTGACTGACACAACAGAGGCTGTCATCTACCGAATCATCACTATCGTCAACTGCTGTCCCCCATTTCGGTGAGTGACCCTCACTTACAGAATAAGAAAGGCAGGAGGAATATGACCATAAGGGTGCATTCACACTGAGTAAACGCTAGCTTATTCTGAACGTAAAACACGTTCAGAATAAGCGGCGTCTAAAGCAGCTCCATTCATTTCTATGGGAGCCGGGGATACGAGCGCTCCCCATAGAAATGAATGGGCTGCTTCTTTCACTCCGTGCAGTCCCATTGAAGTGAATGGGGAGTGCCGGCGTGTACGCTCCGGCATGAGCAGAGCTTGCCGTATACGCCGGCACTCCTCATTCACTTCAATGGGACTGCACGGAGTGAAAGAAGCAGCCCATTCATTTCTATGGGGAGCGCTCGTATCCCCGCTCCCATAGAAATGAATGGAGCTGCTTTAGACGCCGCTTATTCTGAACGTGTTTTACGTTCAGAATAAGCTAGCGTTTACTCAGTGTGAATTCACCCTAAGCAAGGTATATGGAAAGCAAAGGCAGTGTACAGCACATCGCCACCTAATGGCAGGAGGAGCAAAATATAATCAATGTACAGGAATAACATCACTGATATAAACAATATACAGCACAGCGCCACCTAATGGAAGGAGAAGTAAACTATAACCAGTACATACCATCACTGATACAATGTACAGCACAGCACCACCTAATGGTAGAAATAAACTATAACCAATACATAACATCACTGATATAAACAATATACAGCACAGCGCCACCTAATGGCAAGAGAAGTAAACTATAACCAATACATATCATCACTGATATAGACAATGTGAAGCCCTGCGCCACCTAATGGCAAGAGGACAAAATATAATTAATATATAACATCACTGATATAATCTATATACAGCACAGCGCCACCTAATGGCAGGAGAAGTAAAATACAACCAACACATAACATCACTAATTCAGTGTGCTTGCTATAGAGGGCAGCATAACAGAGGCATTGTCTCCCTGTTTACATCTTGGGAGACAGATTTGCATATTCTTCCCACATCACTAATATAGACAATGTACAGCACAGCGCCACCTAATGGCAGAAGTAAACTATAACCAACACATAACGTCCCTAAATATAGACAATGTGCAGCACAGTGCCACCTAATGGCAGGAGGAGTAAAATATAATCAATACATAACATCATCAATTAAGACAATATCAGAGCGATATCCACATTTTCTATAAATTCCATTCCTCGCTGACTAAATAGAAATTATTTGTGCATTTGATACATAAAAATAAATTAGTTTTTTGCAGCTCCTAAGTCTGAAATCTTCTGTCTTAGGGAATTTGCCAGTCGCATGGCGCAGCTCGCTAAAGGAGATGGTGGGGATCTTCTGCGTCAAGCTGAAGGCTCTCTGGACCGGATCACTGCTCTTGCCACACGGGCCATCTCTGACTTGATTCTGCATGACATAAAGGTACAGCCCGTCATGGTTTGGCTTCTTTCTTCAGCATACACTTTGGTGCCCATTGTGCATCCTGCTAGCCAACATTGGGCCAGTATGCAAAGACTTTGGTTTTGCCAAGTTTTCTCATACAGCACATTAAATCTATTTACTCGATAATGGAGGGCAATACCTGTGAGGGCATTTTACATATATGGACGCCAAGCGTAGAGCCTAAACATGGTGTGAACAGAGTCTTTATAGTAGGACTGGGATCATTTGTGGAATAGACCTTCTGTACTTTGCCCTTCCAGTTCTCCGCTGCCATCCCCACCAAGGAGCTGTAAGAAGCTCAGATAAGTTTTCTTCATCTGACCTAGACATTCACTAGTTGGATCCTCCATTCACCTCCAGTTGTATCCTCCATTCACCTCCAGTTGGATCCTCCATTCACCCCATCGTGGTGGCACTTACCACCGTGTGCAGTGGCAGTGAACTCATTGCTTTCATTCTCCATATAGCACAGGGAATGAGATCTTGGCTTTGATCGATGGGACCCCCATTTCACCTGCTCCTCATAAACTATCTCTCAGCCTCCATCAGAACTTTTCTCACTTTTTGTAATTTATCCCATGACAGCCATTTTCCAAGAAGCTCCTGGGTCGCCGATGGCTGAACAATTCAGAGGCATGCGATGGGATTGTGTCCATCTTGGGGGAACGGACAGCTGCTCTGCGCAAACTAAGCCAAGGACCTTATCAGGTATGAGGGGTAGCCGTGCATCTATACCTCCCTGCACCAGGTAAACATCCCTGCACTGATGATGATGTTCTGCACTTCTCCATAGGCTGCCATATCAGAGCTTCACCGCAGAATATTGCTGGAACTGGTTCGCCCGCTTGTGCAAGGCAAAATGTCATGCACCACTTCAAAGACCCGGAGAAAAGTGGCCTCCAAGCTGAGAGAAGAGTCTAAGCAGCTGGGGCAGATCTTCAGCAGGCTGGTAAGTGATGTTTTTTTCCGCTATGATCTGAGCCAGGGCTCCATTGTAATATATGACTGTGCCCATACGTAGTCATATATCACGGCTTCATAGATCATGACTTCTATATTTAGGAATCTCCCCAAATCGCCCTGGACCAGGTCATCCCCCGTCTTACTGAGATCCTTGTCCTAGAGGATACAGCATCTATCCAGATGGAAGTTGGAATGCTGGTGTCTGACTTCCCAGATTTTAGGTTAGTGCGTGGTCCTAACTTAAAGTTCTCTATATTCCCTCTGCCCGACATTATTCTATCATCATTGCTGACCCTTTCATTTTCCTCCCTTAGGAAGCGTCATCTGTCTTCTCTATTGGATGTTCGTGGGTTATGGGACCCAAACTCCAGGCAGCAGATCTTGGGGGTCCTCCATGACTTAGAAGGTGCAGAAGCTTTGCCTCCTTGCCGGAGTGCTCAAGGCTTCTTCTCTGACATCAGTATCACTCGAGACACACGTTGCATAAATATCAGTCTCTCCAGGGCCTCTCAGTTTGGTCGCAGGACATTGAGTCGGCTCAGCCATCGAGGAAGAAACATTTCAAGCTCTTCTGGTAATGGTGTAGGTAACGCAGAGGAGGACACACAGCTCTAGAGACCCACAACTATGTATGGCCGCGGTCGTGGATAATGAAGCAGCAAATATGGAGAAATCATGAAAGCTTTGTGGAGCTGCAAATACAAGAGGAACAGATACAAGCCCTCTCCTTGTGTACATGTCACGTACATCACCAGGGATGGCAGGAGCTCAGCCACCAGCACTTTGACCACTACCTGTAGGACATTCCATGCTTCTTGAGTGGCGTCTCCTGGAGTTTGATAAGACTGAGGCTTCCAGCAGACGCCCTCCATGTATATGTAGTATATATTCTGATGATTCATTGATAATAAAGATTAATTTAACAGAAGACAATGGTCTCATCATTTCCCAGAAGACACAACACATAAAATATCCAAGGCCTTGATAATAGGATCCACTGTAGTAAGGAAAAGGATTGAATGTACTCGAGGACATCTAAGAATCCCCTGACCTTAAATGAATTCACAGGACTCTGAACGCCATGACCCAGATATAGTAGCTGGACACATGTAAACCTAGACTGGCAGTTTGAAACCACACCAGATTTATCACAGTGACTGATGCCAGATCAGTCCAGTCCATGTTTCCACCACTTTTATTTGGCTTACCGTGAGACAGAATTTCATGGTACAATTTTGGCACATTTCAGAATCCACACCCACATATCTAGCAAGTCAAATTTTTTTAGCCCAAACTCGACTTACCATGGTGCACCAAAGTTATGCCACAGTTACACCAGTGTCTAGTCATGACCACAATAGTAAATATGGCCGGAGGGTTCCTCTGTAAGCCGCCATAGCAAAAAAACACCCCAAATTGGGCACGGCTCACTTGCAGATTTCTCTGTGAAACCTACGGCACTGACTGACATGCTTCAGGTGACTTTAGGCCACAGATTTCATCCAGTGTGATGCTACAGTAGGTCACAGCGAGTTAGCCATCAGCTAGTTTGCAGTAGCCCGGTCTGTGTGGTGACTTAGAGGTCAGGGAGTTAACAGTGTACAGCAAACGTTAATAAATCTGGTGTGAGCCATAGGTGCTGGAGACTTATATATGGAGTCTGGATCTGGATCTATTCTGGATTCTCAGATATTCAAGATCATTACATATTTTGGATTCTCAGATATTCTGTGTCATTATGTCTTTCCTATTTTTAGATATTAAGGAATGTCATTGTGCAAATTTACAATCACTGTAAAAGATAAATGGTTACAAGACTCATGAGATCCCACAGTAATAAATCCTCCTGTCCATTGTGATTTACTACTGAGAGTCCCTCCAACCAATATGCTTGGCCTCGGAGTCACTCCTGTTCTGATTACCTAGAGGACTGAGACTGAGCACCTTCCTCTAAATACCAGATGGGGCTCATAGATGAAGGTTCTTCACTTTCCTGGCTTGTTACCATATAGCGCACCGATACAGTCATGGCACGGCAGAGGTTCTTCAGACGCCCCATCCAGCCCTTCCTATACACCAGACAGTCAGACTGGTGATGGCTGTTACAATAAAAACAATCATGTGACTCCTGAGGTAAGTAATCTCAGACATATCACTAGAAGGTTTTGGGTACTGATGCAAAATCTATAAGAGCCCCCACCCCTCCTCCTACCCATCATATGCCAATCCTTTAAAGGAATACTGTCTGAAGGACCACCCCCTCAATTTAATAGTATCTTCTTAGCATCTTTTCTTATCTTGCTTTTCACCTTCTTTAATAAGTCACATGATCACATTGAGACCTCTTCTTTCTAGCATGGCTTGCTGTGTAAACATTAGATCTGCCTGCAAATACTATTGAGAACTAAAGTCTTGCCCCTTGTTCTTCTTCCCTAGTCCTATGGTCAAAATTAATCACTGTTCTTCCTCTGCCTCTCATCTACAGTAACCTGCTCTATATTGCTCTCTATCATATCATTTGCTTCCTATAGCCCCCCTCATATAATCTGTTCTCTACAGCCCTGCTTATACACTGAGTGGTCAAAAGTCATGGGAAGGTACCGAATGCTCCATTATTAGCGGGTTGCCCCTCCGTGAGCCCTGATAACTGCAGCAAGACGACAAGGCATGGACTCCACAAGGTGTTGGAAGAGTTCTGGAGGGATACTGATCCACACAGTATGCACTGCAGCCCACAATTGGTCCTGTGTAGTTGGCACTGGATCCATGGAGCGGACACTGGTATCCACAGCATCCCATAAATGCTCTGTGGGGTTGAGGTTGGGCAAGCAGGCAGGCCAATCGAGGGTCGTGAGGTCACTAGTGTGTTCATTAAACCAGTCCCGTGCAAGCAACGAGCAATGACATGTTGCATTGTCCTGTTGGTACACGGCATCCCCATCAAGGAACTCTAACACCAGAAAGGGGTGCAGATGGTCTGCCATAAGTTGCATGTATCAAGCACTGGTCATTGATCCCTACACCCGGACAATAAGGCCCAATTGAAACCATGTCAACATGACCCAGACCATGACGGAGCCACCTCCTGCCTGGACACATCCCTGTTGACATGCAGGATCCACGACTTCATGGGTCATATGCCAAACTCTCACATGCCCATCAGCTCTGTACAACTAGAACTGTGATTCATCAGACCATGCCACATGCCGCCACTGTTCAATAGTCCAATGACGATGGTCGCAGGCCCATGCCAGTCTTCGAGCTCTGTGTTGCGGCATCAGCAAAGGGACACAGGTCAGGCGTCGACTGTTGAAGCCTATGCGGTACAGTTCTCGGTGTACGGTCCTGGTGGAAATGGGGTCCTGGCACCCCACATTCAAATCATTGGAGATTTGACCTACAGTAGACATGTCGACCGTCGACTCTGTGGACGCGATGTCCGTTCATCAAACACTCGTGGTCGACCGGTGTGCCAGTTTACGTGGCTGCCAAAATTGTCTCTGCAATATTGCAAGTCCACCCGAGACTCTGTTGAACCCGGAAACCCAAATTCCTGGGTAATCTCCAAAATGCTATGCCCTATGCGTCTTGCACCAATACTCATCTCACGTTCAAAGTCCCTTAACTCGCAACGTGCTGCCATTTTCATGAGACACCTGTCTGCATCAGACTGCTCAGATATCCTGGTGACACTAGCGCCATAGGCCGCATCGTGAGCGTCATATACGACACAACCGGCACTGGGACAAGTTTTCCCGTGACTTTTGGCCACTGAGTGTATAATCAGCTTCCTACAGCCCACTTCATATAATCTGCTCCCTCTAGCCCCCCAGGTGACAGGTACTAGATATGGGTCACAGTACTAGGCATGGGTGACAGGTATTAGATATAGGTCACAGTACTGGGCATGGGCACAGGTACCAAACATGGGTGACAGGTATTAGATATGGGTGATAGCATCAGCAATAGCAGATTTGGAATCTACTTTGATGACTGCCTTGCATTGCTATATAAAATAATGCTGGAGCATCACTTTAAATGGTGTCTTATGTGACAAAGAGACCTGAGGGCATCATCCTTCTCCTGGCCCTGGGGACACCTCTGCACCCTCTATCGTCTGCAATGGCTTCCTCTGCTGTAGATTCCCTAGAACTACACTGCACAATACTCTTACTCACCAGAAGCAGAGGTCAAGGGGAGGTCTTGGAAGAAGTTTATGACAGAGTTTTATGGGTTTTGGAATGTTCTCCCCAAAATGACAGGGAAGTGTCAAAGAGGGGATGCAGTAAAACAAACAGGATACCGGAGGGAACAGGCGGCAGAGGTCACTGGCACATCCTGTTTAGATGGCTGCTGATGGGCCCATGGCCATGTGCACAGAGTTAACCCCAACAGTGGAAGAAAAGTGACACCTGAGAGATGAAATAACACTATTATATACTAGGAGTATGGTTACTACCAATGTATACTGCAGTGATGGAGGGGCAGTCACTATTATTATATACTACAGAGATAGAGGAGCAGTCAGTATTATATACTGCAGTGATGGAGGAGCAGTCACTATTATTATATACTGCAGTGACAGAGGAGAACTCACTATTGCATACCTCCCAACCGTCCCGATTTCCGCAGGACATTCACAGATTCGGTGTCCTGTCCCGCGGTCCCGGTCGGCAGGAGGTATGTCCCGGTTTCAACTCATCGGTGTCCGGAGGACATGTCAACTCACCTGTTTTCCTGATTTCATTTGTTACACTGAGAGCTGTGAGGGGAGATGTACCGTACGGAGTGGACTAGTGAGGTCAACTGAACAGACGTACCTCAGAAAGTGGACTGGTGAGGTCAGCCGCACAGATGTACCGCAGGCAGCAGACTGGTGAGGACAGCTGCACAGACATACTGTATATACTCGAGTATAAGCCGAATTTTTCAGCACAGATTTTGTGCTGAAAAAGCCCCCTCGGCTTATACTCGAGTCAAGCAAAAAAAAAAAATATTGTTTTTTTTTATTTTTTTGGGGAGGGAGGGGGGGGGGTTTATGACCATCCACAATAGTAATGTATAGAATCTCTCATAAAATAATGAGAAAAAAAAGAAGCTTTAAAAAAAAATATAATAAAAAATAAAGTAAATAAAAGTTCTAAATCCCTCCTTTCCCTAGAATGTATATAAAAACAGAAAATGACACACATACACATTAGGTATCCCTGTGTCTGAAAGTGCCCGGTCTACTGTATATAGGGGATCTGCAGTGCTCCTGTTCTGTCAGGAAGGGGTTAATAGGAGCACTGCAGATATCCTATATTCAGCCAGACTGAATTCCAAGTGGGGGAAGAAAAAGCAGTCCTCAAGCTCAGGAAAGGGGCAGACAGACAACCAAAACACCCCCTCCCCTTCCCCAGCACCCAGCAACTACTGCACCCAAAACTCCGACCATTTTAATTTTTGAAATTTTCCAGTAGCTGCTGCATTTCCCCCCTCGGCTTATACTCGACTCAATAAATTTTCCCAGTTTTTTGTGGTAAAATTAGGGGCCTCAGCTTATATTCGGGTCGGCTTATACTCGAGTATATACGGTATTTTGGTGCCCTACGCACATTACAAAAATTGAAAAATCAAATCCCAAAATTAATCCAGAGCTCATATGGAGTGAGGTGATGAGATGTTCTATGGAGTGAGAAAGATATCAAGGTGTTATATACAGTAGTTATGGATCAGTGATGATTTATATGGAATAAGGGTGATAGCGATGACCTATATGGAGGGAGGGGATCAGTGATGTAATAGAAAGTGAGGGTAGCGTGAGGTGCCATAGGGGTTGTTATATAAAGTTAGGAATTATGTGGAGTAAGGGGGCAATAAGTTAGGAGCAGTGAGGTGTTATACGGAATAGATAGATAGATAGATAGATAGATAGATAGATGATAGATAGATAGATAGATAGATAGATAGATAGATAGATAGATAGATAAATAGGAGATAGATAGACAGATAGAGAGATAGATAGATAGATAGATAGATAGATAGATAGATAGATAGATAGATAGGAGATAGATAGATAGACAGATAGATAGATAGATAGATAGATAGATAGATGATAGATAGATAGATAGATAGATAGGAGATAGATAGATAGATAGATAGATAGATAGATAGATAGGAGATATATAGATAAGAAATAGATAGATAGATAGATAGATAGATAGATAGATGATAGATAGATAAGAGATAGATAGATAGATAGATAGATAGATAGATAGATAGATAGATAGATAGATAGATATGTGATAGATACGTGATAGATACATGATAGATAGATAGATAGATAGATAGATAGATAGATAGATAGATAGGAGATAGATAGATAAATAGATAAGAGATAGATAGATAGATAGATAGATAGATAGATAGATAGATAGGTGATGTGAGTGGGGCAGAGTCGTGTTATATGGAAGGAGAAGATAGTAAGGCGTTATATCACCTATTATCTGTATACAGTGCATTAGGGGTGAGGGGATTCCATGCTGGAGCAGCAGCACAAGCCTCAGGTCAGTGTGCACAATGCCAAGCATGTAAAGTACTTAGTCGATGAACTTCAGAGTGATGAATCCTTCTCCCTATCTGGCAGTCTGGTGATGGATTAATCTGGATTTAGCAGAGAACACTGCCCCCTGGAAAGCGTAATGCTTACTGTAGAATCTGGTGGAGGAGCTCATGGTCTGGGCTTCTATTCAGGGTTTGGTCTTTATTCTAGTGAAGGCATAAAACTGCAACACACGCAAAGATGTTTTACACAATTGTGGCTTTGTGACAAGGTCCTGACTGTGCCTAATAAAGATTTGGGGTCATGAGTTTGGTATGGAGAGTGGCGGCAGCAAGTCTAGAACATGACCCCATACAACATCTCTGAGATGAACTGGAACCTTATGGACCTTCTCCCCAGCATCAGTGCCTGACGTCACAGGGTAACAAACTCTCACAGACAACACAAACTCTTGTGATAGTCAGCCTCCAATAGAAGGGTTTGCACCTTCATATTGACACCCACATCTCACTACCAGGACCCCCAAATGTCCTGAGACTGATAGGTGATTGAATGAAATGTTCAGAGAAGACTTCCCGGCACTGCTGTTGGGCAGGTTTGCGAATCCAGTGCCGCAGCAACATCATTCTCAAAATTGGTGCTGAACTAAGCAATAGGAACCCCAATGTTAAGAAAGCTGTGGTATATACTAGAGATATACATTCTTCTGCGCAGACTACCTCATTTATTGCGGGGTATATTATTAGGACAATGTATGATACACCATGGTGCAATGGTCAAGAGAAGGATCAGCAGTGGGCACCTACTGACCTAAGGCTGGCCCTACTGGTGACAGAAGGGTTAATTGTTTAAGAGGTTCCCAGACCTGATTCCTGGAATAAACCATTTCCTGCCTGTTTTGCTGGTGATATAATTAGTCTTAATATCCCCTCCCGCAACGCCCGAGCTGTTGATGGTTTTTCTCCGGAAAATGCTTGTTTCTTGTTTATGTAGTGAAATTGGCAGGCGACAGGGAGGGGATGAGCACGGGAAGCAGTCTGTGTCAGGCCGGTCATTAAGTACATGGCAGGTATATATAGCAGCGGAGGTCTGGCTTCAGCTATTATCAGGGGATGGCGACCCCCGTCTTCTCGGTCACTCACAGACACTTGATTCATTGCCAAGAAGTAATAGGATGTCCATCAATCCCACCCTGTTTATGTGGGATTAACGCCCTCCATATGATATGTATGTATCATGTGGCACTATATGTATGTGTACGGTATATGTATGTATCATGCGGGACTATATGTATGTGTACGGTATATGTATGTATCATGTGGGACTATATGTACTGTGAAAGAAATAAGCATTTGATTCAGTGGGGTAACTACCGGGGTAACAGGGGTAGTGGCTGCCACAGGGCCTGGGACATTAGGGGCCCGGCGACAGCCGCTACCGCCACGTCTTTTTGCTTTTCTTAATAGGCCATTACCGGCTGGAGTTACTGCAGCCGGTAACGGGCCCTATTTACTTGCCGATCCTGGCAGTAGGTAAGTTGGTAAGTGATGCCACGGGCCCCACAAACATCATTATTATACTCGGGGGTCTTTTCAGACCCCCGAGTATAATGATCGGAGATCCAGGGGAGGTAAAGTAACATAAAAAAAAGTGTTACTTACCTTTCCACGCTCCGGGCAGGTTCGGGCCTACTTCTGCACGTTCTCTGACGTCACATGGCCGGGACGCAGGTCCCGGACATCATTAAAGAAGGCCGTCGCCACCGAGGACTGCAGCGGAGCCGGGAGATAGGTAGGTAACATTGTTTTTTATGTTTGTATTCCTTCTCGGTCTCCAATTATTATACTCTGGGGTCTGAAAAGGATGTCGGAGACAAAATCATAGACATGCACAAGGCTGGAATGGTTCTACAAAACCATAAGTAAGACGCTGGCTGAGAAGAGGACAACTGTTGGTGCAATAGGAAGAAAATGGAAGAAATACAAAATGACTGTCAATCGAGGAAAAAGTGAAGACGAAATCCAGCAACTATGGATTCTAAAATCCAGTTTTATTTATTTGTTATGAAAATAAAACATAAATATTTCTAAATGGCTATAGTAATTCCCATTGAATAAAGAGAGCGTCCTGGCTGACGTGTTTCGGAAGTAATATTCCTTAGTCATAGCCTACCCTCTCATTGTCAATCGACATTGATCTGGGGCTCCATGCATCATACCTCATGGGGTGTCCTTGATCATGAGGAAGGTGAGAGATCAGCCTAAAACTACACAGGGGAACTTGTTAATGATCTCAACAGGGCCGCTGATAGGGCAGTATTACCGCTACTGGTGTCAGGGGCCCGGCCAAATTGAAAAATGGGGGGGGCCACGGTTTTGGCCGGCCCCCTGGCGCCCGCAGAAGCAATTGTGCGCTGGGACGGCGTCACTATAGTATAGTCGGGCAAGTGCCGGGGCCCACAGAGACTCTTGGGGCCCCCCGGCACTTGCCTGTCCCGATTTCAGCTCATCGGCGTCCGTCGGACGCCGATGAGCTGAATACACAGGCGATTAAAGCAGGAGCTCAGCTCAGCTCCTGCTTTAATGCTGCGCCCGGCTTCGGCGTGTGTAGGTGCGATATGATGACGTCACATCGCGCTTACACCTGTCAGTGGAGTGAGAGGAGCGTCAGAGAGAGGAGCGGCGAGGGAGCGATGAAGGAAGGGGGTGAGTGTAAATAAGTGTTTGTTTTGTGTTTAACATAATGAAGGGGGCCCATGAAACTGGGGGGCAAATGAAGGGGAGGGGGGGAACGGCATGACACTGTGGAAGATGAAGGAGGTGGGGAGACAATGGCATGACACTGGGGCAGATGAAAGGGGGGGATGACATTACACTGGGGCAGATGAAAGGGGGGGGATGACATTACACTGGGGCAGATGAGGGGGGGAGAATGGCATTACACTGGGGCAGATGAAGGGGGGAGAATGGCATTACACTGGGGCAGATGAAGTGGGAGAATGGCATGAAACTCTGGGCAGTTGAAAGGGGGAGAACAGCATGAAACTGGGGACAGAGATGGAGGGGGGGACATGAAACTGGGGGCAGAGGAAGGGGAGGCATATAATTTACAGGTGACTGTAGGAGGATTATACTGTGTGGGAGCACATGAAAATGAATGAGAATGGGTGGAGTCAACAGAAAAGTGGGCGGAGTTACATTTTCTCCCTCTTACTACTCTTCAAAAGTTAGGAGGTAATACATAATTGGTATGTCACAAAATAAAGTGGTGTTAAAATGGCGGCGGGGGGGGGGGGCAGACACTTAGGGTGTATGGGGCCCCAAAATTCCTGGTGGCGGCCCTGGATCTCAATGCAGCTGGGACCACAGTCACAACCACACACAGAAAGGTAGGAGACGAATAGCCTTTCTTAAGGCTATTCCGAGGTGTTAGAAAAAAAGTGATTGAATGATAGGATCCCTTTAAGGTCATGGAGTGGCCTACACAGTCTCCAGACCTTAATCCCATAGAAAACTTATGGAGGGAGCTGAAGCTCCGAGTTGCCGAGTGACAGCCTCAAAATCTTAAAGGGGCTCTATCAGCAAAATCATGCTGATAGAGCCCCACATATGTGTGAATAGCCTTTAAAAAGGCTATTCAGGCACCATAAATGTTATATTAAACTACCCCCCAGTTTTAAAATAATAGCCTAAAAAAGAATGTGCTCTACTTACGGATCGTGCACGCTGGGCGGGCATTCAGGGTCCGCCGTCTTCTTCAGCCACGCCTCCTCTTCCTCCGATGTCCGACCCTTAAAATTATAGACTGTTCATGTCTTTGTCAGTGGGAAACTTACAAAATCAGCAAGGGATCAACTATTTCCTTCACTGTATGTGTACAGTATATGCATGTATTATGTAGGACTATATCTATGTCATCTACAGATCCCCATAACAGTGTCATCTACAGATCCCCCATAACAGTGTCATCTACAGATCCCCCATAACAGTGTCATCTACAGATCCCCCATAACAGTGTCATGTACAGATCCCCCATAACAGTGTCATCTACAGATCCCCCATAACAGTTTCATCTACAGATCCCCCATAACAGTGTCATCTACAGATCCCCCATAACAGTGTCATCTACAGATCCCCATAACAGTGTCATCTATAGATCCCCAATATTAGAGTTTCATCTACAGATCCTCCATAACAGTGTCATGTACAGATCTCCCATAACAGTGTCATCTACAGATCCCCCATAACAGTGTCATCTACAGATCTCCCATAACAGTGTCATCTACAGATCCGCCATAACAGTGTCATCTACAGATCCCCCATAACATTGTCATCTACAGATCCCCCATAACAGTGTCATCTACAGATCCCCCATAACAGTGTCATTTACAGATCCCCCATAACAGTGTCATCTACAGATCCCCGTAACAGTGTCATGTACAGATCCCCCATAACAGTGTCATCTACAGATCCCCCATAACAGTGTCATCTACAGATCCCCCATAACAGTGTCATCTACAGATCCCCATAACAGTGTCATCTACAGATCCCCCATAACAGTGTCATCTACAGATCCCCCATAACAGTGTCATCTACAGATCCCCCATAACAGTGTCATCTACAGATCCCCCATAACAGTGTCATCTACAGATCCCCATAACAGTGTCATCTACAGATCCCCCATAACAGTGTCATCTACAGATCCCCATAAGTGTCATCTATAGATCCCCAATATTAGAGTTTCATCTACAGATCCCCCATAACAGTGTCATGTACAGATCTCCCATAACAGTGTCATCTACAGATCCCTCATAACAGTGTCATCTACAGATCCCCCATAACAGTGTCATCTACAGATCCCCCATAACAGTGTCATCTACAGATCCCTCATAACAGTGTCATCTACAGATCCCAGGGGTGAACCTGCCCCTTTCGCCACCTGAGGCGAATGACAGAAAGCCGCCCCCCCCCCCCGGAGGAGGGGGCGGAGCGGAGGGGGCGTGGCAGATTGGAGGGGATGGGGCTAAGCGGAGGGGGTGGGGCTTAGCAGTGTTCGCAGGCAGAGAGCAGGCACAGAGAGGACCTGCTCTGTGCCTGAGCGTGAGGGGAGGCTGCTGGAGCTGCTCCAGTGGCCTCCCCAATCCACCGCTCAGTGCTAAGCCAGTCCAGGACAGCTTGTCCTGGACTGGCTTAGGTAAGCAAAAATGCCGCCCTCCCTGGGGACCTGACATAGCGCCGCCTGAAGCGGTCGCTTCAGGTCGCCTCATGGGAGGTGCGGCGCTGACAGATCCCCATAACAGTGTCATCTACAGATCCCCCATAACAGCGTCATCTACAGATCCCTCATACCTATGGATTACAAAATGTTATGGGGGATCTGTGGACACTGCTATCGGGTAACCTGATATTCCCAATACTGCAATGGAAAAGTTCATGTCTGTGACCAGCTGAGTCATTAGGAATTCATTTCCCTGTAAAATAAAAACAAGGATATCTTTAGAATATCATCTCCGGCTCCACCATCATGTGTCACTAAATATCTGGTGTATACTCAGGAAACAGAAATGTCTCATTATCTTATATCAGTGATGTCAGTAATAGGGGGCGGGGCTGTGACAACCTCTCAGACATGATATATACAAGTGGTTGTCAGTAGTAATGGATGAATAGCTGTACTGTAGTATAAGGTGTGCGGATCTTATATTTGATCATGTCAGTAAATTATATCAGTGATGTCAGTAACAGGGGGCGAAGCTGTGACTACCTCCCAGACATGAATAGCTGCACTGCAATATACAGGCTGGTTATATACTTTCTGCCAGTTTTCTGACATAGATGGGTGATAATGTGGCACATCTTTGGCATGTAGCCTTTCCTTGTGCCATAGATGTGTCACATCCCCCTTTCTGCGTCTCGCTCGGGACTGATTTATTTATTATACCTGTACAGTAAATTTAGGCCAATGTCTGGTGTAGATCTTTATTCTGGTGCACGGCCGCGCATCTATTTTACTACGTGGGCGGAGCTTCTTGATCATTCTGGGGTCACCGGTTGGGGCCTTCATTAGGACTGGTGGAGGAAACACCTTAGGTCTCTACACAAGACTGTAGTCGATTTATGGTCCACAAATACTGATCCATAAACCGCAGACACACAGCCACATTCACATTGCATCTGGTATGATTCCTATGCTTCATGACGTTCGGACCCCTTCTACGGCCCGGACACACAACTGCCATTGTGTATGCATGTCAGCAATAGTAGAAAATATGACGTTGGCATGCACAGGGCGTTAATACATTCCCCCCCAGTGTCCGCTTCACCCAGTCTGACACCCTCACTTTGATGGATCTGCTGCCACCATCTGGACAATTCGTGGTACTGCAAGGTAGATAATGGCTCAAGTTCTAAATGGTCACTTCTGCCGCTGCTTCATAAAGATTGAGTCTTCAGGAGTTGATACCTTTTTAATGGCTAACCAAAATGATGACAGATTGCAAGCTTTCCAGACTACTAGGTCTCCTCATCAGGCATTTCCCCCTTAACACCAAAATATTGATGTCATTGATGATATTATGATTTTGATTGCAGAAGTGTTTTGGCACGGGAAGGTCCATTCTCTGCTCTGTAATCGTGTGACGGTGCAAGTTCATCCACATCCTAAGTGTCTGGCCTGTCTCTCCTACATAAAGCCCCCCCGTGGGACACTTGGTACACATTATTAAAGAACCCACATTAGGTGTGCTGCAGGTGAAGGTACCTGGGATCTTGTAGTCCTGATGAGGTGGGGATCTTTATCTTGTCGGTGGTCAGTATTTGTTGGCATGTCTTGCACTTTTTCTGTTTGCACGGGAACATTCCTGTTATGGTCGGAGGTGACAGTGGGCTCCTAATGATCATGTTCCTGAGATTAGGTGGCTGTCCATAACACAGGAGAGGGAGGTCTGGAAATGTGGATTTTAGACGGTCACCTTTATGCAGTAGTGGATGTAATTTGCATGTGATTCCTCTCAGCATCTCCAGGTGTGGGTTATATGTGACGACCAAGGGCACCCGATTGTTCTCCTGTTTGGTATTGTATTTTAATAAATCGAATCTTCAGATTATGGTGGCCCTGGCTATTTGGTTTTGAGCTGTTCTTGGATGATAACCCTGTCTCATTAATGTATTTTTGAGGTCCCCCAGGTGTTTGTCCATATCTACAGGGGTTGAGCATATGCAATGGTATCTGAAAGCCTGGCTGTAGACAATGGAGAGCTTTACAGTCCTATGAAAAAGTTTGGGCCCCCCTATTAATCTTTATCATTTTTAGTTCTAAATATTTTGGTGTTTGCCGCAGCCATTTCAGTTTGATATATCTAATAACTGATGGACACAGTAATATTTCAGGATTGAAATGAGGTTTATTGTAGTAACAGAAAATGTACAATATGCATTAAACCAAAATTTGACCGGTGCAAAAGTATGGGCACCTCAACAGAAAAGTGACATTAAGATTTAGTAGATTCTCCTTTTGCCTCTAGTCGCTTCCTGTAGCTTTTAATCAGTTCCTGGATCCTGGATGAAGGGATTTTGGACCATTCCTCTTTACAAAACAATTCGCGTTCAGTTAAGTTTGATGGTCGCCGAGCATGGACAGCCCGCTTCCAATCATCCCACAGATGTTCAATGATATTCAGGTCTGGGGATTGGGATGGCCATTCCAGAACATTGTAATTGTTCCTCTGCATGAATGCCTGAGTCGATTTGGAGCAGTGTTTTGGATCATTGTCGTGCTGAAATATCCATCCCTGGCGTAACTTCAACTTCGTCACTGATTCTTGAACATTATTCTCAAGAATCTGCTGGTACTGAGTGGAATCCATGCGACCCTCAACTTTAACAAGATTCCCGATGCCAGCATTGACCACACAGCCCCAAAGCATGATGGAACCTCCACCAAATTTTACAATGGGTAGCAAGTGTTTTTCTTGTAATGCTGCTTTTTTTGGACGCCATGCATAACGCCTTTTTGTATGACCAAACAACTCAATCTTTGTTTCATCAGTCCACAGGACCTTCTTCCAAAATGAAGCTGGCTTCTCCAAATGTGCTTTTGCATACCTCAGGCGACTCAGCTTGTGGCGTGCTTGCAGAAGCGGCTTCTTTCTCATCACTCTCCCATACAGCTTCTCCTTGTGCAAAGTGCGCTGTATTGTTGACCGATGCACAGTGACACCATCTGCAGCAAGATGATGCTGCAGCTCTTTGGAGGTGGTCTGTAGATTGTCCTTGACTGTTCTCACCATTCTTCTTCTCTGCCTTTCTGATATTTTTCTTGGCCTGCCACTTCTGGGCTTAACAAGAACTGTCCCTGTGATCTTCCATCTCCTTACTATGTTCCTCACAGTGGAAACTGACAGGTTAAATCTCTCAGACAACTTTTTGTATCCTTCCTCTGAACAACTATGTTGAACAATCTTTGTTTTCAGATCATTTGAGAGTTGTTTTGAGTAGCCCATGATGCCACTCTTCAGAGGAGATTCAAATAGGAGAACAACTTGCAATTGGCCATCTTAAATACCTTTTCTCATGATTGGATACACCTGGCTATGAAGTTCTAAGCTCAGTGAGGTTACAAAACCAATTTTGTGCTTCAGTAAGTCAGTAAAAAGTAGTTAGGAATATTCAAATCAATAAAATGATAAGGGGACCAAAATTTTTGCACCGGTCAAATTTTGGTTGAATGCATATTGCACATTTTCTGTTAGTACAATAAACCTCATTTCACTCCTGAAACATTACTGTGTCCATCAGTTATTAGATAGATCAAACTGAAATGGCTGCTGCAAACACCAAAATATTTAGAACTAAAAATGATTAAGATTAATAGGGGCGCCCAAACTTTTTCATAGGACTGTATGTGTTTTGGATGAAAACTATCCCATCTCAGGTAGGTTGGGTGGTCAATTGGCTTCCCATACAGTGATGTCTGAACTTTGTTGCTCTGTAACTTGATGACAGTGTAAATACCTGCCAGGTCTTGATGGAAAAGCAAGGTATGAAGTAGGTAGCAGGACATATTAGGTAATGGGGTGACATAGGCTCTAGAAGATGGCGACATATTAGGTAATGGGGTGACGTAGGATGTAGCGGGGCGACATAGGAAGTAGCAGGAGGAGACACAGGGGTAGCAGGGGGCGACATATTAGGTAATGGGGTGACATAGGAGGTAGCAGGGGGCAACATATTAGGTAATGGGGTGACATAGCAGGTAGCATTTTTATACAGAAGTAATAGGTTTACTTTCTGTAAGGATCTGTTCACACTTCTTTCTTCACAGACAGGTTTCTGGGGGTATTTTTCAGCTATCTAGTAAAGGCAGAATCATTCATAAGACTGGTAATTTTCATTGTATCTATCACTGTTTCTCCTTCCCTTTTCTTCCTTCCTTCTTTTTGTTTCACTTCCCTTTAAGAACCCCCATCATGCTACACGTACACGACCATAATGGGTTTTTTTACTGATCCACAAAATACATGGTATGTCATGTGTAATTACTGACCTGCCAGAAAGATTTGTATGATCCCCTACACTTGTCTGTTCCACAAATGTGGCCCGGAATAGGACACTCTTCATGTTTGGTCCTTGCGTGGATACACAAGGTATGTCCTTACTGGGAGGCTCCCAGGCTTGTCATAGGAATATAGGTGGAGAATAAGAACTGTATTGCAAAGTATGGAACATACCCTTAGGGAGAGACTATGAGTCGAAGTCACTATCTACAAAGCAGAGATGGACAACAATAACTTTATTTCTGTAGTGTCAACATATTCCGTAGCACTTTACAAATCAGAGGACACATGAACAGACAATAGAGACATTAGAGTGTAAAAAAGAACTATATTAAACAATAGGAGTGAGGTCCCTGATCACAAGAGCTTACAGTCTATGAGGAGATTAAAGAACACAAGAGGTTGGAGGGCTTGTTTGGCACAATGGTCGAGCGATCTATTAATAAATAAGGTCATATAACTGAAGCTGTCTGAGCCGGCACCAACAAGTGTGTGTGATTATACAGATACTAAGCGCACGGAGTGCAGGGTAACTCCTAAATCAAGGAGTCACGAATAGAGGAAGAAGGACAGAATAGAATGTTAGCGTAGTGTGTGGAGATTTAGAACAATGCAGTTACGTGACAAGAAACAGTTGCAAGTCACTTTATGTATGAGATAGCCAAGATGATTGTCTATAACATGATGGTAGTTTCACGTGCAAAGCTGTAGTGGATGGTGAGATATGGTGCTTGAAAGTCAAAAGGTATAAATAAGCAGTGCTACCATTTTACACATCAGTGTAAGTAGTGTTGCTGTTGCCACCCAAAGTCTTAGCGTTACTAGCAGTTACTTAACTTACCTAGTTTATCAGTAGCTGTATCCTAAATAGGACCTGTAACTTTCTCATCGATGTGCGGTATTATATGCTGATAGAACGCTGACAGTACACTGAAATCACTGGTGCTGGAGATATTGGTGCCGTTAATTTCAGTTCTGATATTTCCTCACTTGCAGAAGGGCGGGCCATACAGTCTAGCATCATCTTTGGGCTGTGAGGAACGCCCCTCTTCCATAGACCCTGACCAATGCTCCCCTGACCGATAAAAGATTCCAGTTTCATTTTCATAAAGAGACATTTCAAGGTTCATCAGGATTGAGGACCGTATCCAGTGATTAGCTAAATATACAGCCAAAAAAAGAGAACATTTGAGGCAAGACCTGGCCCCATGATCTGAATTCTACCTCTGCCAGTCGCCACTCTCTCTATGTTTTATCAGTATTCTCTCCTTCCCCAAACCATCTCCTCTCCTCCTCTAAGGACCGTCTTTCTCCCTACATCCTCTGAGGACCATCTCCTCTCCTCCTCTTGTGTCTAGATGCTAAATAAGGTGCTCCCTGGTATGCCATGAATCCAGAAGGTGGCACTGCCCCTTGTGACTGTTAATATGAGGCACCACCCACTGAGTTTAAGAATTGCATATACTATAGGAGAGGCATAGACTCTACTTGGACCATGCAGCACCCTAAAATGCTGAGGCTGTGGGTGTGTTAGCACGCCACATCTTATTTTAGCCGCTCCACTCTAGACTCGGAGGTCCATCACCTCTCCTGCTATAAGGACCATCTCCTCTCCTCCAGGGCCATGTCCTCTCCTCCTCTGAGGACCACGTCCTCTTCTCCTCCAAGGCCATTTCCTCAACTCCTCTAAGGACCATCTTGTCTCCTCCTCCGGGGACATGGCTTCTCTTTTCTCCTCCTCTAAGAACCATCTCTTCTCCTCCTCCAGGGCCATGTCCTCTACTGCTCTAAGAACCATCTCCTCTTTTCCTCTGAGCCATCTTCCTATGGGGACACATCCTTTCCTCCTCTCAGAACAATCTCCTCTCTTTCTCCAAGGCCATGTCCTCTTTCCTCTAATAACCATCTCCTCTCCTCCTCAGAACCCTCTCCTCCTCCAGCACCAAGTCCTCTCCTGCCCTAAGAATCATCTCCTCTCCTCCTCTGAGGCCGAGTCATCTCTCCTCTTTTAACAACCATCTCCTTTCCTCTTCTGGAGATCATGACCTGGGGATTCCATGAATAATGGCAAAATGATAAACACTATAGAGCCTTCAGTCTCTGACACCCCCTCCCCCAGTCTGACTACAGCCACAAGCATCCAAATCCTAGTCAGTATACAGTGACACACATGATAGGATTAGATACATAGCTCAGCAGACAGTATCACACAGGATAGGATTAGATACACAGCTCAGCAGACAGTATCACACACGATAGGATTAGATACATAGCTCAGTAGACAGTATCACACATGATAGGATTAGATACATAGCTCAGTAGACAGTATCACACATGATGGGATTAGATACACAGTTCAGCAGACAGTATCACACAGGATAGGATTAGATACACAGCTCAGCAGGCAGTATCACACAGGATAGGATTAGATACACAGCTCAGGAATCAGTATCACACAGGATAGGATTAGATACACAGCTCAACAGACAGTATCACACAGGATAGGATTAGATACACAGCTCAGTATACAGTATCACACATGATAGGATTAGATACACAGCTCAGTGTACAGTATCACACATGATAGGATTAGATACATAGCTCAGCAGACAGTATCACACATGATATGATTAGATACACAGCTCAGCAGACAGTATCACACAGGATAGGACTAGATACACAGCTCAGCAGACAGTATCGCACATGATGGGATTAGATACACAGCTCTGCAGGCATTATCACACAGGATAGGATTAGATACACAGCTCAGCAGGCAGTATCACACAGGATAGGATTAGATACAGCTCAGCAGACAGTATCACACAGGATAGGATTAGATACACAGCTCAGCAGGCAGTATCACACATGATAGGATTAGATACACAGCTCAGGAATCAGTATCACACAGGATAGGATTAGATACACAGCTCAGCAGACAGTATCACACATGATAGGATTAGATACACAGCTCTGCAGGCAGTATCACACAGGATAGGATTAGATACACAGCTCAGGAATCAGTATCACACAGGATAGGATTAGATACACAGCTCAGGAATCAGTATCACACAGGATAGAATTAGATACAAAGCTCTGCAGACAGTATCACACACGATAGGATTAGATACATAGCTCAGCAGGCAGTATCACACATGATAGAATTAGATACACAGCTCAGGAATCAGTATCACACAGGATAGGATTAGATACACAACTCTGCAGACAGTATCACATATGATAGGATTAGATACACAGCTCAGCAGACAGTATCACACATTATAGGATTAGATACATAGCTCAGCAGACAGTATCACACAGGATAGGATTAGATACACAGCTCAGCAGACAGTATCACACAGGATAGGATTAGATACACAGCTCAGCAGACAGTATTACACACAATAGGATTAGATACATAGCTCAGCAGACAGTATCACACATGATAGGATTAGATACACAGCTCTGCAGACAGTATCACATATGATAGGATTAGATACATAGCTCAGCAGACAGTATCACACAGGATAGGATTAGATACATAGCTCAGCAGACAGTATCACACAGGATAGGATTAGATACACAGCTCAGCAGACAGTATCACACAGGATAGGATTAGATACACAGCTCAGCAGGCAGTATCGCACATGATAGGATTAGATACACAGCTCAGGAAACAGTATCACACAGGATAGGATTAGATACACAGCTCTGCAGACAGTATCACATATGATAGGATTAGATACATAGCTCAGCAGACAGTATCACACAGGATAGGATTAGATACATAGCTCAGCAGACAGTATCACACAGGATAGGATTAGATACATAGCTCAGCAGACAGTATCACACAGGATAGGATTAGATACACAGCTCAGCAGACAGTATCACACATGATAGGATTAGATACACAGCTCAGGAATCAGTATCACACAGGATAGGATTAGATACACAGCTCAGCAGGCAGTATCACACAGGATAGGATTAGATACAGCTCAGCAGACAGTATCACACAGGATAGGATTAGATACACAGCTCAGCAGACAGTATCACACATGATAGGATTAGATACACAGCTCAGCAGACAGTATCACACAGGATAGGATTAGATACACAGCTCAGCAGACAGTATCACACAGGATAGGATTAGATACAGCTCAGCAGACAGTATCACACAGGATAGGATTAGATACACAGCTCAGGAATCAGTATCACACAGGATAGGATTAGATACACAGCTCTGCAGACAGTATCACATATGATAGGATTAGATACACAGCTCAGCAGACAGTATCACACATTATAGGATTAGATACACAGCTCAGCAGACAGTATCACACAGGATAGGATTAGATACACAACTCTGCAGACAGTATCACATATGATAGGATTAGATACACAGCTCAGCAGACAGTATCACACATTATAGGATTAGATACATAGCTCAGCAGACAGTATCACACAGGATAGGATTAGATACACAGCTCAGCAGACAGTATCACACAGGATAGGATTAGATACACAGCTCAGCAGGCAGTATCACACATGATAGGATTAGATACACAGCTCAGGAATCAGTATCACACAGGATAGGATTAGATACACAGCTCTGCAGACAGTATCACATATGATAGGATTAGATACATAGCTCAGCAGACAGTATCACACAGGATAGGATTAGATACATAGCTCAGCAGACAGTATCACACAGGATAGGATTAGATACACAGCTCAGCAGACAGTATCACACAGGATAGGATTAGATACACAGCTCAGCAGATAGTATCACACAGGATAGGATTAGATACACAGCTCAGCAGAAAGTATCACACAGGATAGGATTAGATACACAGCTCAGGAATCAGTATCACACAGGATAGGATTAGATACACAGCTCTGCAGACAGTATCACATATGATAGGATTAGATACACAGCTCAGCAGACAGTATCACACAGGATAGGATTAGATACACAGCTCAGCAGACAGTATCACACAGGATAGGATTAGATACACAGCTCAGCAGACAGTATCACACAGGATAGGATTAGATACAGCTCAGCAGACAGTATCACACACGATAGGATTAGATACATAGCTCAGTAGACAGTATCACACATGATAGGATTAGATACATAGCTCAGTAGACAGTATCACACATGATGGGATTAGATACACAGTTCAGCAGACATTATCACACAGGATAGGATTAGATACACAGCTCAGCAGGCAGTATCACACAGGATAGGATTAGATACACAGCTCAGGAATCAGTATCACACAGGATAGGATTAGATACACAGCTCAGCAGACAGTATCACACATGATAGGATTAGATACACAGCTCAGGAATCAGTATCACACAGGATAGGATTAGATACACAGCTCTGCAGACAGTATCACACAGGATAGGATTAGATACACAGCTCAGCAGACAGTATCACACAGGATAGGATTAGATACACAGCTCAGCAGATAGTATCACACAGGATAGGATTAGATACACAGCTCAGCAGAAAGTATCACACAGGATAGGATTAGATACACAGCTCAGGAATCAGTATCACACAGGATAGGATTAGATACACAGCTCAGCAGACAGTATCACACATGATAGGATTAGATACACAGCTCAGGAATCAGTATCACACAGGATAGGATTAGATACACAGCTCTGCAGACAGTATCACACAGGATAGGATTAGATACACAGCTCAGCAGACAGTATCACACATTATAGGATTAGATACACAGCTCAGCAGACAGTATCACACATTATAGGATTAGATACACAGCTCAGCAGACAGTATCACACATTATAGGATTAGATACACAGCTCAGCAGACAGTATCACACATTATAGGATTAGATACACAGCTCAGCAGACAGTATCACACAGGATAGGATTAGATACACAGCTCAGCAGACAGTATCACACAGGATAGGATTAGATACACAGCTCAGCAGACAGTATCACACATTATAGGATTAGATACACAGCTCAGCAGACAGTATCACACAGGATAGGATTAGATACACAGCTCAGCAGACAGTATCACACAGGATAGGATTAGATACACAGCTCAGCAGGCAGTATCACACATGATAGGATTAGATACACAGCTCAGGAATCAGTATCACACAGGATAGGATTAGATACACAGCTCTGCAGACAGTATCACATATGATAGGATTAGATACATAGCTCAGCAGACAGTATCACACAGGATAGGATTAGATACATAGCTCAGCAGACAGTATCACACAGGATAGGATTAGATACACAGCTCAGCAGACAGTATCACACAGGATAGGATTAGATACACAGCTCAGCAGATAGTATCACACAGGATAGGATTAGATACACAGCTCAGCAGAAAGTATCACACAGGATAGGATTAGATACACAGCTCAGGAATCAGTATCACACAGGATAGGATTAGATACACAGCTCTGCAGACAGTATCACATATGATAGGATTAGATACACAGCTCAGCAGACAGTATCACACAGGATAGGATTAGATACACAGCTCAGCAGACAGTATCACACAGGATAGGATTAGATACACAGCTCAGCAGACAGTATCACACAGGATAGGATTAGATACAGCTCAGCAGACAGTATCACACACGATAGGATTAGATACATAGCTCAGTAGACAGTATCACACATGATAGGATTAGATACATAGCTCAGTAGACAGTATCACACATGATGGGATTAGATACACAGTTCAGCAGACATTATCACACAGGATAGGATTAGATACACAGCTCAGCAGGCAGTATCACACAGGATAGGATTAGATACACAGCTCAGGAATCAGTATCACACAGGATAGGATTAGATACACAGCTCAGCAGACAGTATCACACATGATAGGATTAGATACACAGCTCAGGAATCAGTATCACACAGGATAGGATTAGATACACAGCTCTGCAGACAGTATCACACAGGATAGGATTAGATACACAGCTCAGCAGACAGTATCACACATTATAGGATTAGATACACAGCTCAGCAGACAGTATCACACATTATAGGATTAGATACACAGCTCAGCAGACAGTATCACACATTATAGGATTAGATACACAGCTCAGCAGACAGTATCACACATTATAGGATTAGATACACAGCTCAGCAGACAGTATCACACAGGATAGGATTAGATACACAGCTCAGCAGACAGTATCACATATGATAGGATTAGATACACAGCTCAGCAGTCAGTATCACACTATAGGTAACCGCATTCGTTCAATACTTGTTATATTCGTACAGGGCCAAGATCAAGGTAAGGTGCTGAAGCTGCCACACTGAGGTGTTTCTGTACGTCCCCTTCCTCTATTATGGTATCTTCCACCTTCCTGCACTTTTTCCATTCTCAGATTTTCTAGGGTCATTCCAATGGAAATAAATGAGGGGGTGGCTCTGTCCTATATGCATAAATTACCCTTTGCTTTTACGTATGCGCAAACATGACTCGTCTTCCGTGGGCGGGATTACCAGCTGTCACTCACTTGATGGTTCAGAATGACATTGTCCCGCCTGCTCTTGTTGATTGGGTGAAGGGTTGTCGCTAGGACCACACTTTAACCAATCACAGGCTGCCGCTGTCTCTGGCCCCTCCCACATGGTAATAACTAGCCTGGACCCGAGGCTGCGATAACCCCTTCACTGCCACAACCTGAAGCTGAGTGGATTCAGGAGAGTTATTAACCCCTCCTGTGCCATGTACAGTGTATGTATCTATATAGATGGACAGATTAACCCCTCCTGTGCCAGGCACTGTGTATGTATCTATATAGACTCTATATTATAGAGAGACAGATTAACCCCTCCTGTGCCAGGCACTGTGTATATATCTATATAGATTGACAGATTAACCCCTCCTGTGCCAGGCACTTGTGTATGTATCTATATAGATGGACTGATTAACCCCTCCTGTGCCAGGCACTGTGTATATATCTATATAGATGGACAGATTAACCCCTCCTGTGCCAGGCACTGTGTATGTATCTATATAGACTCTATATTATAGAGAGACAGATTAACCCCTCCTGTGCCAGGCACTGTGTATATATCTATATAGATTGACAGATTAACCCCTCCTGTGCCAGGCACTTGTGTATGTATCTATATAGATGGACTGATTAACCCCTCCTGTGCCAGGCACTGTGTATATATCTATATAGATTGACAGATTAACCCCTCCTGTGCCAGGCACTTGTGTATGTATCTATATAGATGGACTGATTAACCCCTCCTGTGCCAGGCACTGTGTATATATCTATATAGATGGACAGATTAACCCCTCCTGTGCCAGGCACTTGTGTATGTATCTATATAAATGGACTGATTAACCCCTCCTGTGCCAGGCACTGTGTATATATCTATATAGATGGACAGATTAACCCCTCCTGTGCCAGGCACTGTGTATATATCTATATAGATGGACAGATTAACCCCTCCTGTGCCAGGCACTTGTGTATGTATCTATATAAATGGACTGATTAACCCCTCCTGTGCCAGGCACTGTGTATGTATCTATATAGATGGACAGATTAACCCCTCCTGTGCCAGGCACAGTGTGTATGTATCTATGTAGATGGACTGATTAACCCCTCCTGTGCTGGGCACTGTATGTATCTATATAGATGGACTGAATAGCCCCTCCTGTGTCAGGTGCCAGGTATAGCATGGAGGGATACAGTTGTAAACGGCGTAGTGTAGACGTAGGGTCCCAATCCTTGATCAATATTATGAAGGCAGACGTCACACTTGTACGTTTATTGAACACCACTTGTGTAAATGGTAGAGCAGTACTCTGCTCTACCATTTCCACAAGTGGTGTTCAATAAACGTACTGGGTGCCATGTACATATCTATATAGATGGACAGATTAACCCCTCCTATGCTGGGTGCCATGAATATATATGTATGGACAGATTAACCTCTCCTGTGCTGGGTGTGGTGTATCTATATAGATAGATAAATTAACCCCTCCTGTGCCAGGTGCGTTGTATGTATTTATCTAGATGGACTGATTAACCCCTTCTGTGCCGGGCACTGTGTGTATCTGTATAGATGGACAGTTTTACCTCTCCTGTCCTGGGCAGTGTCTGTGTATGTATCTAGATGGACAGATTAACCCCTCCTGTGCCAGGTATATATCTATATAGATGGGCAGATTAACCCCTACTGTTCCGGGCACTGTGTGTGTATTTATATAGATGGATAGATAGATTAACCCCTCCAAACCCCTGCCAGATTGTATGCATATAAACAGATTAACTTCTCATGTGCCAAACTCAGTGTATGTAGACTGTTTAACCTCTTCTGTGCCCGGCTTTGTGTATGTAGTGTGTGTAAAGCTAGATGATAGATAGATAGATAGATAGATAGATAGATAGATAGATAGATAGATAGATAGATAGATAGATAGATAGATAGGAAATAGATAGATGGATAGGAGATAGATAGATAGATAGATAGATAGATAGATAGATAGATAGGAGATAGATAGATAGATAGATAGATAGATAGATAGATAGATAGATAGGAGATAGATAGATAGATAGATAGATAGATAGATAGATAGATAGGAGATAGATAGATAGATAGATAGATTAACCTCTCCTGTGCCAAGCTCTGTGTCTGTAGACAAATGTATCCTTTCTGTCCCAGACTCTCTGTAGACAGATTAACCTCTCCTGTGCACGGTTCTGTGTGTATATGTATGTAAGTATACAGATTAACCTCTTCTTTGCCAGGAGTTGTGTTCCCAGATGAACTTTACCTGTACCAGGCTGTGTTTTTCAGCAGATCACCCCTCCTGTGCCAGCATCTATGTTTAGACATGTTAACCCCTTCTGTGCCAGGATCCACTTCCTCTCACCTTCTGCCTATCAGCAGGATTTGACTCTTTCCTTCCCATACAGCTTCCTCCCACCCTCCATTGACACCGCCTCCCATTCATTGTCAGTGATGTGTTCCACTGTCTGTTTAAGAGGCAGGAGGGGGAGGGGGAAGTCACAGAGCTGACCCCGCCTAGAGAGACAACTGCCAGGGCACCATGGAGAGACAGCTAGAGACAGCCAGGGACTGAAGGTCCAGCTGGGAGAGCTCAGGCCTCAGAGACATCCGAGTGGGAAAGACTGCAGGCCGGAGCCAGGGAGAGGGCGGATGATGGGGAGAGCGCCCTGCGGCTGCTGCTGAGAGGAGGCCACCCCCATCCTCCTCATCCTCCTTCATTTTACCCTCACCCCCATCCTTCTCCTCCTCACCCTCATCCTCCTCACAGCCCTGGGCAGGATGTCTCATTGACCCTGGGCTGGAGCCGTCTCTTGTGGCCTGAACATGTCTCGTGCTTCCACGGGCAGCGAGAGGATAAATGACACGGTGAGTGGTCTCGCCCCTTCATGTCTTCTGGGGTGTCACATTTGAGGGTGTCCAGCCTTTTCCGTATGGAGCGGTGCGGTGGGTGTGATCCATAGATGATGCCGGTTGGCCCAGCTGGCGTTTTGTGCTCAGGATGTGAATCCGTGTTTTCCAATGCAGGTGATATAGGTGCCTGTGTCTTTAATTAGGGCGGGGGGCTCATTCCTCATGTGGGGGACCTATGTGCATTATACCGTATTGTATGGTAGGAATTATCCATAAGGACCTGACAGGAGGATGGAGGCCCTGTCATCCCCTGGTCACATCACTATGGAGGGGGCCCTTGTATTAAAGGACAGACCGCCGCGGCACCTCCATTATACGAGGTCTTGTTTATCAGAAGTTCAATGAGCATTTAGCGAGGGGGAGGATAAGTTGGTAATTAATAAGTGGCAAAGGAAGATCTCGCTTGGGCTGGCGCCATTGTCAGAGCAGTCGGGGGAGGATAATTTGTGAACGGAAGTTTTAATTCAGCATCTTATTTATAGAGCTCCATTCACAGCTGATACGTAATCGTCTGCTTTCTTCTGTCTATTCCAGACTGGTTCTGCCCGCTCCGAGAAAGGCTCGACCACCTCTTCCTCCTCCTCGTCTTGGCCAGCCCGCCCCCCAGGAGCCCGATCCCGGAGCTCTGCCCCTGATGAGCCTCATGTCGGCAATTATAGGCTCCTAAGGACTATTGGCAAGGGCAACTTTGCTAAAGTGAAGCTGGGGAGACATGTCCTGACCGGAAGAGAGGTGAGGCGGCGACCGGCCCCACAATCTATTTGCACGTTTAGCACGTCACACAATCACAATTCTTCCATCTTCTTTCTCTCACTTTCAGGTCGCTATAAAGATCATTGATAAAACTCAGCTGAACCCAAGTAGCCTTCAAAAGGTGAGATGAGGGTAACCTGGAGCGTGTACTGTAGAAGGGGCCCCGACATGATGGGGAGTGGGAATAGCCCTCAGTTGGGGCGAGGGGATCTGCTGTACAGGGAATTGGACTCATCCTCTGTAGTTCTATGTGTTGGGTTGCAGGATTACTGCTACAGGGAGTGGGGTTCATCCTTTGTAAGTACTTTGTGGTGAGGGGGATCTGCGATGCGGGGAGCAGGGCCCGTCCTCTAGTTTTCTATAGTAGGGTGACAGGATCTGCTGTATCGGGAGAGGGTCTCGTCCTCTGTAGTTTTGTATGGAAGGGTTAGGGGATCTGCGGCACAAAAAGCAGAACTTGCCCTCTAGTTTTGTATGGTAGGGTGACTGAGTCTTCTGTACCAGGAGTAGGACTCGTCCTCTTGTTCTGCATGTTGGTGTGAGAGGATCTGCATTATGGGGAGTGGGACTCATCCTTTGTAGTTCTGTGTGGTGGGGTTGGGGGGATCTGCAGAAAAAGGGAGTGGGATTTATCCTTTATAGTTCTGAGTATCAGGATGGGAGTAACTGCGGTATGGGGAGCGAGGTTCATTCTTTGTAGTGGGGTGTAGGAATCTGTGGTAGTGGTTCACCCTCTTCCATTCTGGGGGGTGGGGGGATCTTCAGTACGGGCAGCTGGGGGCATAGCTATAGGGGGTGCCAAGGTAGTAATTGCTACCAGGCCCTAGGGCCTCAGGGTCCCAGACGCCTCTCTACAACATAAAAAACTCTAGGAAGCCCATGATCAAAGGGTCACGTGACATATTTTGCATAGGGGCCCAAGAGTTTAAGGTTACACCTCTGCGGGGACCAGGGCTTTGTTGTTTTTATGGCAGGGTTTGATTGGCTGCTGTTATTGACCCCTCCTGAGACCTGGCCTATGAGATTGTTTGCTGATCACCACCTGTGATGCAGAGGATTATATCCTGCAGTGCATGCTGGGAGTTGTAGTTGAGCAGCTGAGCACGTTGAAGTGAATATATGGCACACCTGGGTTACAGCTCCACTATCCCTTGGGAGACATATGTTCCCTGAGTACTTATAACATTTATTCGATAGTCTGGTGTGCACCAGTCAGTGTCTTCCCCCTTATGCTGCCCATTATAGTGCAAATTTTTCAGACCCCTCACATCTCAGCAGGGCTCGGGTTTCTGCGGCTGTGAGTCTCTCCCCTATGTGGTGAGCAGGATTCTTGCAGCTGTGGGCACCACACTATATGTTATTGTATGCAGCTGACCAGGCGGTGGCACAGGTGGTATACTGCTAGATCCGAACATATAATGTGGAAATGTTGTATGTGCAGTCCTGTATGCTATTGATATTGCTTGGAGAAACGTGTACGTTAACATACATAGACTTCAGAGAAGACTGTATACATCTACCCTATACAAGCCTTTATATATCATACTGGATATGCCTGCTCCATAGAAGCCTATAGACACAGTACAGGATATGTATATCCCCCAGAAGCCTATAGACACAATACAGGATATGTCTGTCCCCTAGTAGCCTATAGATACAGTACAGGAAATGTCTGCCCCGTAGAATCCAATAGATACCTTACAGGAGACGTCTGCCCCATGAAAGCTCATAGATACCAAATAGGATACACCTGCCCCTTAGATGCCTATAGATACTGTCAGGATAAGTCTACCCCTAGAATTCTGTATATACAATACAAGATTCTTCTGCACCGTAGAAGTCTATAGATACCGTACAGGAAATGTTTGCCCCATAGAAGCCTATAGAAACCGTACAGGACACATCTGCTCTATAGACGCCTACAAAAACTGTATGGGATAAGACTACCCTTAGTATCCTATAGATACCATACAGGATGAGTCTATCCCTAGAAGCCTATAGATACCATACAGGATGAGTCTATCCCTAGAAGCCTATAGATACCATACAGGATGAGTCTATCCCTAGAAGCCTATAGTTACCGTACAGGAAATATTTGCTCTGTGGGAGCCTAAAAATACTGTACAAGATACATCTATAGATACTGTACAGAATAAGTCTACCCATAGAAGTTTATGGATACTGTACAGGACAGCCTATAGACAGAACACATGATACATCTGCCACGTAGAAGCCTATAGATGCTGTACATGATATGCGTGCCCTGTAGAAGGCGTTATATATTGTACTGGATATGACTGCTTCCTAGAAGTTTATAGATACAGGACATGAAATGTCTGCCCCGTAGAATCCTTACAGATACCTTAAATATATCTGTTCGGTGAAAGCCTATAGATTCCAAATAGGATACATCTGCTCCATTGATGCCTATAGATACTATACAGGATAAGTCTACCCATAGAAGCCTGCAGATACCATACAGGATACATCTGCCCCATAGACACCTATAAAAACTGTACAAGAGACGTCTGCCCGATAGATGACTATAGACCCTGTACAGAGTATAGCTTCCTCATAGTAGCCTATAGATACAATACAGAATACATTTGCCCTGTGGATGCCAGATGTGCCTTTCAGACCCTGCATATGGCAATATGTGGGGCAGCTGGGTCATCGGTGGCACCAGGGAGGTCACAGATTACACAACTTGTATCCAGGTGACTACATACAAATCAAATCAAAAAAGCTTTATTGGCACGTCTGAATAGATATTTGGCATTGCCAAAGCTAGTAGAGTGTGTGTGTGTGTGGGGGGGGGGGGGTTGGATTCGGGTGGGTGAGTGGTGGGTATGGGGGGGGTGGTTTGGGGTACAACAGTCCATGGAGTCTCATCTTCTTCTTAGTTGGTGACCGCTATATGGGGAGGTAGGGGTGGGGCGGGGCGGGTGTATTGGGATAAATATAACAGTCCGTGGAGTCTCATCTTCCTCTTATTTGGTGACTCATTGGTCAGAAGGTAGTCAGCGGGTTCCTATGTTATATCAGGTAATCCCTGTTTCCTAACCTTGTACTGGCCATGAGAGGTGTCTGACAGTAGAGAAGACTTTGGTTGTGACATATGGACCAAAGCGGGTACTGGGCACAGTAAGGCCTTATTCACACAACATTCGATTGGTCATCACGCGGCCATTTAAAAAAAAAAAAAAAAAAAACACAAAATTTCACATATATGTGAAAACAGACCATCAAAAAAACTGACGGTCCTATATGTGTATGTTTTCACAGCCACCCAGACCCCATAGAGGTCTATAGAGTTATAAGCCACCCCAAATATAAACTTTGTTGCCTCTAGCAACCAAGCACAGTGCAAAATATGAAAGTGAAAGCTGTGCTGTGATTGGTTGTTACAGGTAACAAAGGCAAGATGGTGTCATAAATCTGACTGTCCCGTCTTTAATGGCACGTGGCGTCTAGCCTACTCCCCTCTGTGTTATGCTTGGACCTATAGTCCCCCTTGGCAGCTTGAGGTGATTATATTCCGTGTCAATAGTGTGAATCCCCAGCAAGGTGACAGGATATATGTCCAGAGATCAGACCATCTAAAGAACATTCTGCGGTCATCTCATCCCCTAACATGGCCACATTCTTGTTGTGATGGTCGGCTGCTTCACTTCTCATATTTATTCACGTCCAACATATTCTGTAGCGGTGGTGTCTCATCACTCACTGTCCCCATTCTAAATTCCCTATCAATGCACCTTTGGAAACCCCATGCAAAGACAGGGATAACATACTACGTGGCTGGATTCAGACCCAGCACCCCAGTGCTGCAAGAGAACAGTGCTAACCACTGAGCCATAAACAATGCTAACCACTGAGCCACTGGCAGTATTAACCACTGAGATGAGCTACCAACAGTGCTTAACCACTGAGCCACCATGCTTTCTTTCAATGTCTGTAGTTTTTGCAAATATATTATAATAATAATAATAATACATTTTATTTATATAGCGCCAACGTATTCCGCAGCGCTGTACAATTTGTAGGGTTCAAATACAGACAGAAAGATACATTACAATGAAAGTCATTTCACACAATGGGACTGAGGGCCCTGCTCGCAAGAGCTTACAATCTATGAGGCAGAGGGGGTGACACAAGAGGTAGCAGGGGTGGCATTGCTTATACAGAGGTCAGACACTTTTGTAATAGAGGTGACTGTCATTACATAAACATAAGACTTTATGAGCCGTCACTAGTCGTGTCCTTTAACATGTGGATGGAGCCTGGACATATAAAATTAGCCTGAAATGGCATCATATCATGTGGGGAAATGTGGGAGCGGGGACAGAGGAGGGTTACATTTTGGGGATTCTAATTATAGTACGGAAGGGTTTACATTAGGAATTGTGATAGGCCTGTCTGAAAAGATGTGTCTTTAGTTTGCGTTTGAAACTGTAGAAATTGGGAGTTAATCTGATTGTCCGGGGTAGAGCATTCCAGAGAAGTGGTGCAGCTCGGGAGAAGTCTTGTATACGAGCGTGGGAGGTTCTGATAATAGAGGATGTAAGTGTTAGGTCATTGAGTGAGCGGACAGCATGGGTTGGGCGGTAGACAGAGTATATGATGGCGTGTGAATATTTGTGTAACAGATGGTAGGAAGAAGTTCGAGCTGCTGGTTGAGTACGTGGTGAAGGTTGATTGTGTACCCGTTGGTAGGTAAATTGTGCGGGTTGGTTGGTTATGTAGTTGTTGGCACGGAGGTGATGCAGTTGGTTGTTTGTCTGGTGGAAGGTAGATGATGCAGGTTGGTCGGTCATGTAGCTTATGTTGTGTAGACAGTACAGGTTGTTTGCACAGATGGCGCAGGTTGGTTGGGTGTGTGTCTGGTGACGGAGGTGATGCAGGTTGGGTGAGTAGGTGGTGCTGGTTGGTTGGTTGTGCAGCTAGTGGTACGTAGGTGGTGCAGGTTGGTTGGTTGTTTGTCTGGTGGTACATAGGTGGTGCAGGTTGGTTGGTTGTTTGTCTGGTGGTACATAGGTGGTGCAGGTTGGTTGGTTGTGTGGCTGGTGGCATATAGGCCTGCTCCATCCCTTTGTGCATCTGTGCAGTTTGTTTCCAGCACTGACGCCATGTGCTTTATTGAACATCAGTTGTAAATATCTGGGACGTGATGTGGGATCTTTAGTCAGAGGGGAGATTTAGGTCAAGGTCTTTTGTGCTGTTCCAGTGATCAGAGGAGTGTCAGGCCTTGTGTTTTTTATGGTGTGGACCACACATTGGGGCAAATTTCCTAAACCTATCTATTTTCTAGGCATACGGTCTACCATTGCGGCAGATTTTGGATGACAAACTTACTGCAGGTTTACAATGTGTGGTCTAGGTGTTTACCACCTATTAGTGGACTTACTTTGCAAGCAAGATTTGCAGCAGGAGAATAAGGACCCACGGTGAAACATAGTGGAAAAAATGCAGAGTTTTACATTACCAGCAAAATGAATGAGAATTTGGTTAATCCCATCCACACATTGCGGAAAAAAAGAGCTGTGGAAAAGCTGTATTTTCAAAAACGTGTGCCTGTGTATGTGATATATAATTGTAGCCGTGGAATCGCGAGCGTTTTCATATATATAATAATAGACGAAAAAACGCGATGAGAAATGCTGCGGGAAAAAACGCAATGCGTTTTCACATTGGTTTTTAATTGCATTTCTCTGACTTCTGATAGACTTCTGGTGCATTTAGCTTAGCCAATTTGCCTCATTATATCTTCCCCCTTCTTCGATCCCTGTTTAGTCATATCAGATAGTAACTGGTGACGCCTACAGATACATGGAGCAGAACTTTTGGGGCAATGTGGCAAACATTTTAGGAGAGTCTGGTTTATTATTTGGGATCATGTATGTTATTTCATTTTCTCTCCTTTTCAGCTTTTCCGTGAAGTTCGAATTATGAAGGGACTGAACCACCCAAATATTGGTGAGTGATGAAACCCATGAGACGTGTCCTCCACCCTGCCCTCATTGCCACTACTGACTGTCCTGTCTCTTCATTACAGTGAAGCTCTTTGAGGTGATTGAGACTGAAAAGACACTTTACCTGGTCATGGAGTATGCCAGTGGAGGTATGACCCCCCCTTCGCCCCCTCTTCGTTTCCCATTACCAGGCCCCTCATCCAATACTATTACCCCTCCCACTACCAGTCCCCCAATAGAATGTGTAATCCTCTTCCTCCTTCCCCAGGTGAAGTGTTTGATTACTTGGTGTCTCATGGGCGGATGAAGGAGAAGGAAGCGCGTGCCAAATTTCGTCAGGTAGGTAGATGTCTCCTTCCATCACTGAGGCTTGCTTTGGCAGCATTGCAGTCAATAAGGTTCCTAAATACTGACACTGAGGAGTGAACTAGCTGGCCAAAGTTGGACTTACAGCCTCCTCTCTGGACCTAGTGCCAGAGGAGTGCTCAGCTGTCTTACGTAGAACCCTTTTGTCATATGTCACCCTGCTCAGGTGGCAGAATACCATGAGAGCAGTTGTGGCTTCTATTAAGAGTTCACATTAGCGACCATGTATCACTTCTCACCACAGATTGTGTCTGCTGTCCACTACTGTCATCAGAAGAACATCGTCCACCGAGATCTCAAGGTGAGAAGGTTTCCAGGGCCTCAGGTCTGCCCCTACACTGACACTCTCCTCCTTTGTTATATGATGTTCCTCTGACTCCATCCTGCTTGTTCTTTTAGGCTGAGAACCTCTTGCTTGACTCTGAAGCCAATATTAAGATTGCAGACTTTGGGTTCAGTAATGAATTTACTCCTGGGGGAAAACTGGACACATTCTGTGGGAGCCCCCCATATGCTGCACCTGAATTATTCCAGGGCAAGAGATACAATGGTCCAGAGGTGGATGTGTGGAGCCTGGGAGTCATCCTGTACACACTAGTCAGCGGGTCCTTGCCATTTGATGGACAGAACCTCAAGGTAAGGCTGTGTAATAGTGATCATGACGTTTAATGTGGGTAGAGAGCGAGGAGGACTATAGAAGTGTGGACACGTCATTTGTAGGACTGTCTGTAGTATTCCAGTAGCTATTAATATTCTCGGTTGGTACTTTGGTACTGCTTCTCAATGTTCTCCTCCTTGGTTTTCTGGGTTGGGGCTCCTTTGGCGCTCCATTGGCAACTCTCATTGCTTTTCTGGGTTAGGTCTCGAATGGCGCTCCTCATTGGTCTCCTAAATTGGAGTTCTGGTGGCCCTCCTCATTTGAAGTTTGGGTGCTGCTTCTCATTGGTCTCCTGGGTTGGGGTTTCCTTATGGCTTCTCAATGGTCTACTGAGTTGGTACTGCATTGGTGCTCTTCATTAGTTTCTTAGTTTGGGGCTTCTCATTGTTCTCCTAGGTTGAGGATTAGGTGACACTCCTCATTGGTCTATTGGGTCAAGGCTCTGGTGGTGCTCTTTATTGGTCTCAGGTTGGCAGGGGCATAATATTCTCAGTCGCAGAGGGTGCAACCAGGCCTGGAAGGGTAGGGAGTAGCGGCCAGCGGTCGGCTAAGACCCAGTAGCATCTTAACAGCAGTCGGGAAAAGGCTGATACCCTGAGTGCTGTCTCCATTGTAAAGACAATATACCACCGGCAGCAGAGATTGGCATCCATCGCTGCTGTCTGTGTAGAGAGGTCACTGTACTGAACTTTCCAGGCAGCAAAGATGAGTGCCAAACTTCTGGTGATACTGTATTGACTTTACAAAAGAGAGCGGTCAGGAGATCAGGAGACTAAAGTGCGGACCCCTCAGTGGATTCCAGTTTCTCAGGAAAGATCATCAATAAGAGATTGAGGAGCCCAACAGCTGGGAGCTCTAAAGATCAGCTGTTTGAAGGGACCAGGGTGCATTTGTGAGCCTGGTGACCCCATCATGTTTTATACAGCCATAGCATATAACATATGCCAGCCATACAGCAGTGGTTGTACTATGGCTTTATCCCTTTCAAGTTTATGGGCTACTGCTGCAGCATCCATAACCATGGCAAGAATGTTCCATAGGGCAGGGGGCCCAGTTCAAAGTTTGCACCAAGGCCCACAGGACCTTAATTATGCCACTGTGGGTTGGGGCTCCTGCAGCACTTCCTGGGTTGAGGTTTTCAGCGGTGCTCCTTATTTGTCTCCTCATTTGAGGTTCCAGTGGCATTCCTCATTGGTTTTCTGGGTTGGGGGTTTGGTGGCACAGCTCATTGTTCTCCTAGGCCTGAGATCTGGTGGCACTCCTCTTTGGTTTCCTGGGTTAGAGTTCCTTTGCTGCTACTCTTTCCTGGATTGCTCTTTATTGGTTTCTTGGGTTGCAGCTTTGGTGGCTCTTTTCCATGTTCTCCTAGGCCAGGGATCTGTTGCACTTCTCATTGGTTTCCTGGGTTAGGGATCTGGTTGTTATTTTTCTCCTAGTTTAGGCCTCTGGTGTTGCTCCTCATTGGTGTCCAGGGTGCAGTTCATGAGATAATGGTGTCTATTAGAGATGAGCGAACACTAAAATGTTCGAGGTTCGAAATCCGATTCGAACAGCCGCACACTGTTCGACTGTTCGAACGGGTTTCGAACCCCATTATAGTCTATGGGGGGAAATGCTCGTTTCAGGGGTACACAACATTCGATCAAATTCTACTTACCAAGTCCGTGATTGAGGGTCGGGCTAGATTCTTCTCCCTGCGCAGCGTCCCCGCGTCCTCTTCCGGCCTTGAATTCACTCTGCTAGGCATCGGGCCTAGGCAGAGCCGACTGCGCATGCCCGCGCGGACATGCGCAGTCAGCTCTGCCCAGGCCCGATGCCTAAGCAGAGTGAATGCAGAGCCGGAAGAGGACATGGGGACGCTGCCCAGGGAGAAGACTTCTAAAGGTAAGAGAAGAACCAGCGTTGATTGGCAATGTATAGCATTCTGCCAATCAACGCTGGTTCTGCATCGAATCCTAACTTCGAACAGCTAGTAGTCGATCGAGTACGAGTATTTCGAATACCGTAGTATTCGATCGAATACCTACTCGATCGAGTACTACTCGCTCATCTCTAGTGTCAATGATGTGGAGCTGACCAGATTCTGTGATTTTCTTCTCTTTGGCAGGAGCTGAGGGAGCGCGTCCTTCGTGGTAAATACAGAGTCCCATTCTACATGAGCACAGACTGTGAGAGTGTCCTGCGCAGATTCCTGGTGCTGAACCCCACCAAACGCTGCACCCTAGAGGTGACCACAGAGCTGCCTCTTTTCGTCTCAATCCTGTCCCTGTTTTAACACCAATGTCCTGAGTGACTTCTCCTTTTCTCCTTTTTTCTGTTAGCAAATAATGAATGATAAATGGATGAATATTGGGTATGACAGTGATGATCTGAAGCCATACAAGGAGCCAGAAGAAGACCACGCTGATCCCAAGCGAATTGGTGAGGACTGATACACCTTAACACCCCAAAACTCCCTCCCAAGAATATGGCCCCTGAGAATTGTCTATGACGGCACTGAACCACTGCTTCCATTATCTTGTCAGTGTCTACATTGATCAAATACATGTTGCTGTTGTCACAGGGAAGGAATATAAAGGGTTACAATCCATTTCTGGCCATGGGTGATCCCCATAACTCTGAGCTTAGAGCTAGAACTCTCCATGATAGTGTATGGTTGTAGTCTTCACAGTCTCTTGTCTTCCTCAGAGATCATGCTGGAAATGGGATATTCCCGGGAGGAGATAAAAGACGCTCTAAACTCCAATAAGTACAATGAAGTTATGGCCACCTACCTGCTGCTGGGGCGGAAAGCTGAGGTGAGTTCAGGCACAGCTATACAGTAATGCTCCCATGTACCTGATGTGGTCACACTGTGCTGATAAGTCTCTGTGTTCTGCAGAATGAAGGAGGGGAGTCTCGCTCGGACAGCACCCTCTCTCTCTCTCGGAGCAGAGTCACCTCAGATGTCACCAATGGTGCCACTAAGTCATCATCAACCCACAGTAAGAACCAGCGAGGGTACCAGAGGCAGAGGAGGCACAGCGACTTCTGTAAGTACCCACATGGCTAAGACAAGCTGCAGCCACCATGATCTAGAAACCTGCGGCTCCTGACTGCACCTTCGTAGGACCACCAGTGATGTTATAGGAGTTAGCACCCTGTCTAGAAGAAAAGGTCAAGCGTGACACAGTCACACTTGAAGTGCATGATGATAATACGCTGATACTTTGGGTACAGTGTAATGAAACTTGTGGTACAGGTTGATGATACACTGACACTTGGGGTACATCATTACAACACACTGACACTTGGGCTGCAATTTGACCACATACTGACACTTGGGACCCCAGGTCACAGTTGTTGGGGGCCATCTGTGTTTCATTGTTTTTGCCTCTTGATGCTTTGGGGACATTCTCTCTATGCAATCTGGGATGTTGTACATAGTGACAATTCAGATGGCAGGTGCCATGTTATTTTGGGGGAACTTCCTCTGATAGTATCATCTCTTCTCCACAGGTGGTCCTGCACCCACTCCCTCTCAAGCCAAGCGCAGTCCTCCAGGGGCAGTTGATGACGGGACAGTTGGGGAGCGTCTTGCCCCCAGGAGGGGCAGTGGATCTGTGGGTGGGGGTAGCCGGCCTCCCCCTCCCTCCAGCCCTATGGTTAGCCATGCCCACAACCCGAACAAGGCAGAAATTCCAGAGCCACGCAAGGAGGCCCCACCCACAACTGTAAGCACGTGACTGACGGGTGGGTGATGGGAGTCTTTGATTTCATTTGGTGGCATCCTAAATTCCACACACTTACGACTAGGACTAACATATATATGGTGACAGTCACTCCGCTTGTCTCCACCCTAATGTCAGAGTCGCTGTGCTCATCACTACCCTTATGTCACAATCTCTTTCTGACAGATGAACACTCCTCCAGGTGTGATGGGCCGCAGGAACACGTATGTGTGCACCGACCGCCACACTTCAGAGCGCCATTCCCTGCTCCATAATGGAAAGGAGAACAGGTAGGTGGTGGCTAGTGGGGACATGATCAGTGACCCATCTCCTCTTGACCACTGTTTCTCTCCCTCTCACTCAGCTCGACTCCATCTCGCCCACCGGCACCTTCGCCCTCAACGCAGAGCATCGCAGAGCGCAGCTGCCTATCCCGAGGATCCAATGTCCGCAGCACTTTCCATGGCGGCCATGTCCGCGATCGGAGGGGTCAGAATCCACCTCCCAGCTCTCCCACACATCCTCACGAGGGATTAAACCAGAGCAGATCCCGAGCAACCTCTAACCTGTTCAGCAAGCTGACCTCCAAACTGACCCGCAGGTAAGTGAGAATATGGAGGGGCCTTGGACACTGTGACAGACTGACCCTGTGGATCGGTGAGACCAAGATAGGTGATGTCCATCCAACCGAGAGACCACAGCAGATTGGGAATATCATTAATGACCCTAGCCCTACCAGCCAAAATGTTGGTGTCATAACCCCCCAGCTCAATTGTGGTGAAACTCGGGCCCCTAAAGATATCATAGCACCCTTCAGTTCTTCATATAGCATATTTTCCTCTTCTATGTTAGTTTACACCCCCTCTGCTCTCATCAGTGACAGTAGGTAGCGGGACAGGCCTTTTCTCACAATCTCACTAGGCAGCAGGACATGCCCGCATTATGCCATATGTCTATTATAGAGACCCTCCTTACACTCACCTATAAGCTGGAATCGGTGGGATTTTACTTGTCATTACAATTCGTAACGCTTCATCTTCCCAAAAATCTGAAATTAGTCAAAGGTAAAAATTCTTCATTTGGGGGCAACACGGTAGCTCAGGGGATAGCACTGCAGCCTTGCAGCACTGGAGTCCTGGGTTCGAATCCTGCCAAGGACAAACATCTGCAAGGGGTTTGTATGTTTTCCCCGTGTTTCTGTGGTTTTCCTCCCAAACTCCAAAGACATACTGATGTACATTGGGGGCTCACAATCTACATTAATTTAAAAAAATAATAAAATAAAAAATACTTCATTTGGTGTGTAAGCTTATCAACACAATGGTACACTGTATCCAGTCACACACATTGCAGTCACTAATAACAGTATCCATGGTGGGCATGTACATTGTATCCACTGTGGTCTCTGATTACAGTATCCATGGCGGTCACTTACATTGTATATACTATGATCACGGATTACAGTGTCCACGGTACAGTATCATCCTTCCATAACTGTGGGCGGGTGACAGAGTCAGTGGACATGACAGGACTGTAACGCTCATTGCTCCCCTTTCTGCCTTCTTCCTTTCTTTTCTTCTCATGGTTTTCTCCCCCTCTGTCTTTCTCCCTTTTTCTTTCTGGCTTCCTCTCCAGGGTCGCTCTTGACCCCTCTAAGAGACAGGCGTCTCACCGCTGTGTGTCTGGAGTGTCACTCCCTCAGGACAGCAAGATCAGTAAGTGTCTCCCTGTCTCTAATGTCCAACACTGCTGGAGTCTTCTGTCATGTCCGCCCCATCCATAAAGTGCAAACTGCTGTGGATTGTAGTGTTTTGTACTGGATGATGAGGATGCTCGGTGTCTGCTGTGACTCTGTGTTTAGACTGAGCCCTATGTACAGAACAGATCGGCTCCCTTTAATCTCCAAAGGCAGAGAGACAGAGGGCAAAGAGCATGACTAAGTGATATCTGGTCTTGTGCTCGGTGCTCTAGTACTTACAGGTATTAGTGATGTCTGGTCTTTTGCTCAGTCCTTTGGTACTTACAGATACTGCAGATGTCTGGCCTTGTGCTCTAGAACTTACAGGTATTACAGGTACTAATGGAGTCAGGACATGTGTTCAGTGCTCTAGTACTTACAGGTACTGGTGTTGTCCTTGTGCTCAGTGCTTGCCCCGTCTAAGAGGCAGGCGTCTCACTGCTGTGTGTCTGGAGTGTCACTCTCTCAGGACAGTAAGATTAGTAAGTGTCTCCCTGTCTCTAATATCCAACACTGCTGGAGTCTTCTGTCTTGTCCGGCCCATCAATTTGGTGCAAACTGCTGAGGATTGTAGTGTTTTGTACTGGATGATGAGGATGCTCTGTGTCTGCTGTGACCCTGTGCTTGGACTGAGCCCTATGTACAGAACAAATTGGCTCCCTTTCATCTCCAAAGACAGTGGGCAAAGAGCGTGACTAGATGATGTCTGATCTTGCGCTTGGTGTGCTAGTACTTATAGGTACTTGTAAGTTCCGGTCTTGTGCTCTAGGACTTACAGGTATTTGTGATATCTGGTCTTCTGCTCAGTTCTCTGGTGCTTACAGGTACTGCAGATGTCTGGCCTTGTGCTCTAGAACTTACAGGTATTACAGGTGCTAATGAAGTCAGGACTTGTGCTCAGTGCTCTAGTACTAGCAGGTACTGTTGATGTCCGGTGTTGTGCTCTAGAACTTACAAGTATTAGCGATGGCCAATCTTATGCTCAGTGCTCTAGTACTTAAAGGTATTAGTGAGGTCCGATCTTGTGCTCAGTGTTCTGATACTAGTGATATTAGTGATGTCCGGCCTTGTGCTCGGTGTTCTGATACTCAAAGGTAACTTATTAGTGATGTCCGATCTTATGCTCATAGCTCTGATACTGTCAGGTATTAGTCTTGTCCTGGGTTCTCTGGTAGCTGTGCTATTGCTACCTGGTCTTATGCTCAGGACTCTGACACATGCAGGTATTAGGCACCAATACCAGACAACAATAAACCTGTCAGTACCAGAGCGCTGAGAACAAGGCTGGACATCACAATCTTCTTCAGTTTTTGTTAACCTTTACTTACTGATCTTTAAAGGGTACCCGTCAGGTCAATTTGGGAAACCACGTCCTCCCCGTCTTCATGTTTTATAGTGTTAGACATATGCATGTATTATGTAATATTAGAGTAAATGATTTATGCACAGGTAGCCCTGATGACAGGCTGTAATAGATGGTGGTCGGTAGACAAGACGGGTTTGGTAGATGGTGGAGTGCAGACTGGACAGAGATGCTGTATGGTGGCGTGCAGACTGGACAGAGATGCTGTATGGTGGCGTGCAGACAGACATGTCTGGTGGGTGATAGCCATTACACCCAAATTGCGCTGCTGACCTCTCAGCATTGTGCCCTGATCTCTCCTCCTCCTAAGGTGTCCTCAGCATTGTCCATGTAATAACCATAAAAATATGTATATGTGTACTTCATGGTAACAGCTCTATATATTATTTTCAGGGTCACAGACGAATCTGAGAGAGTCCGGAGACCTGAGGTCACAAGGTCAGTATTGTGCTCAGTAGTTTCTATACTGTCTATCACTCTCATCATTTCTGACCCTTAAAGCTCCATGTTCCCTTTTCTCTCCCTGTTTTCATCTGTCTTTTTCCCAAAATCTAATGTCCCTGTATCACACACATTATGTCACTCCTGTCATCCCTGATCCTAGGAGTTCACAATCTGATCTCTATATCAAACACAATGTATCATTCCCATTGTTCCAGAGCATACAAACTTGAAGTCTGATCTTGTTTTCATAACCAGCAGTTTATATGGAGACTTGGACCCTTCTCCTATAACATTGTGGTGATTAATAGATCGCGTGTTGCATTTGATGGCTCCAGGCAGTTGGTCAAAAGATGACCATTAGCCTCCATCATTGAGGTAGTGAGGTCAGGAGATGACCTTCAGTCTCCATCAATGAATAGGGTTGGGAGATGACCAGGGTTCAGTCGGGGAAAGCATGGTTACCCGACCACTATTCATATTGTAAATGAAAAGGGGCCCAGGCATGTTGCTGGGTCCCTTTTCAATAGATACTAGCCCAGGGAAAGTGACATAAAATAATAAATAGATATACTCACCTCCCCTGGGCTCAGCGTCCTCTCCGGCATTTTCCGTCATGTGACTGAGGCCTGTGATCAGGCCCCAGCGGTCACATGGGGTACAGCGGCGTAATGATGTCAGTGCACCCCACGTGACCGCTAAGGACCAATCACAGGCCTCAGCAGAGACGTTGGGAAGATAGTCGAAGATGCTGAAGACAGCCGGAGCCAGGATGATCAGGAAAGATGAGGCAAGGTGAGTATTAGTGTTTGTTATTTTTATCCACCTTCCCTGGGCCTCCAATTATTGTACTCTGGGGGCTGAGGAGACTCCAGAGTATAGTAATTGCAGATGGAGCAGATGGGAGGCTGTTGGATATAACACTGTGGGGTGGGCACTGCTGGGCATGTAATACTGTGGGGGGAGGCACTGCTGGGAATATAATAATGTGTGGGGGCCACTGCTGGGGGGAGGGGGGTGCTGTGGGGGGAGGGTGGCGCTGGTGGAGGCCCCGGACAAAAGTTTGCTCCTGGACCCGCAAGAAACTTGTTACGCCACTGCCAGTGGCCTTCATCATTGTTCAGGGTAGCACAGTAAGGAGATGACCTTTGCCCTCCATCATTGAGCAGGGTTGTGACGTCAGTAGATGACCTTCTTACTTCACTACCTTTCTTAACGATACAGGTAGAAATGACTTTCAGCCTCCATCATTGACCTGGGTAGTAAAGGTAGCAGATGACCTGTGGCATCCTCCATTGAGTAGGGCAGTGAGGCCAGGAGATGATCGTTGGTATCCGGTATTGAGAAGGGTTGGCAGATGTGTTTCATCCATCCCACTTGGTCTCTCACGTCTCTCTATTTTTCTTTTTGCAGTAGCTATATACCTTGGTATAAAGCGTCGACCCACTCCGGCCTGCTCGGACCTTCCGGGGATGTGACGAACTCCATCCGGCGCCTCCCCTTGAAATCGCCAGCCCCCTTGACTGCTCCCAGTGAATCTTACCCAGTGGGAAGACCTCGGCCCTTACCAGGCAAGCTCCGCCCACTTGTCACCGTTGGGACGCTGGGACTTTAAGAAGGGGATCTATACATTCTGTGGAAATCCATTAGGATGCTGCTGTAGCTTTCTAAAGCTGGGACAAGCCCCGTTGGGGGTCCACCATGCCTCTTGTTGGGCAGTCGCCCCCTCCTTCACTGTTGGGCAGCCGCCCCCTCCTTCACTGCTGGGATGCTGTGCCTTTTAGATGGACGTCTCCTTGTCTGAGGAGCTGTGGTAGAAAAGGGAGGATCCTGTCCATCCCACCCATAAGACACGCCCCTTTTGGATGTGCCACACCCACTTGTGTACTTTGAGAGGGAGAGCTGTGACATGACATTGGGAGGGGCGTTATTTTTACTTGGGGTTCTGCGCAGTGTGGATGAGACTTTATGATATTACCAGTGTCCTTCCTGACTGGGTCATGCCCCTCAATTCTTCCCCATCTCTGGCTCTGCCCATTCTGATAAAGGACAATATATTAGCTCCTCCCCCCCACATATGTGCTATGTTAATGACAGGTCCCAGGCCCCGCACTCCGTCATGCCATACACCCCATGTATTAACCAGTCGGCTTCCTTCAGGTGTGTATCTTCTAGCGCTCCCTCACCTGCCCCTGCGCTGCTGCTCTCAGTCATCGGGAAGGATGGATATGTGCAGGTCACGCCGATTCCTGGACTCAGATAGGACGGCTATTCCTACTTTATTAACCCCTCAATCATCATATCGCCCAGCGTTGTGCACCTCTTTCCAAACCCAGCATGAAAATGATCACCTGTTTGCGCTGCACCCATTGCATCATCTTTTGTCAACTTTTCTGGCATCAGGCATCACCCACTACATCATTACTGCAACAAGACCCCTGGCATCACCCAGTACTGCTGCACTGCACCCACTGCATCATCCCTGTATCGACAGCCCTGACGTCAGGCGTCACCCACTAAATCATTACTGCAACAAGACCCCCTGGCATCATCCAGTACTGCTGCACTGCACCCACTGCAGCAATACTCCTGAGATCACCCAATAGTGCTGCAATTGACTCACTGTATCATCAATGCAGCAACACTACTGGCATCACCCAACAGTGTATCCCTGCTCCCATAGCAGCAACACCCCTGACATCCCCCATTACTGCTGCGCTGCATCAACAACCATAGCATCTCCCACTAAATCATCACTACAGCAACATCCCTGGCATCACTCACTACTGCTGCACTGCACCCACAACATTATTACTGCAGCAACAATCCTGGCATCACTCAGTACTGCTGCACTGCAACATCACTGCAGCAACACCCCGACATCACTTAATACCGCTACACTGCAGCACCACCTGCACCTTCACTCAATAGTTCTGCATCATCACTTCAACCATATAAAGCCCACTCTCAATACTGATGCCCTGTAACCTCTTTATCATTGCAAGCTCCCCCCCTGCACTCTACCCAAACTTTGTTGCACTCCATTCATCATCCCTGCAACAAGAGCCCCATCCCTATCCAAGCCTGACAGCTGTACCGAACTATTTCCACCCGCTGTAATGTGTCACTGAGTGCAGTAAAGTGCAGCCTTGGAGCCGCTGTAAATATTTCATTGGGGATCTGCTCTACAGAGTTTGTATCCTTTCCTTCCTTTCTTGGGGAGATGATCTGACCACTACACACCCATCCAGAGACCTTACAATGATGAGGGTAGTAATCCTCCATTACTCCAGTATTCACAGTTGGGTTCCTGAAATTCAGCCCGTTCTCTTCACAGTGCCGAGCCCAGAGCGCAGGCGGTGTCATGTACCCAGCACACACGCTAGTAGTGTAGAATGTCAGCAGTGAACCCCCTCCCCAACAATGTACCCCAAAACTATTTATTAAAATCACCCTATGAAACCTGATCCTGTTGTGTCTCTTTATTTTACAGGAATAAGCATGGACATTGTGTGGTGTAAGGACAGGAGAGGGTTAAAGGGCTGAGTGTAAGGCGTGTTCACACTGCAGCTGTGTATTCAATGGGAGGCTGAGAACAAAACGCATCGCTGTAAAAAATAACCGTCCCGCACAATCCTGCCCCGGATTCCGCAGCTCATTCAGCCACAAGACCTGGGACATGAGCCCCCTCCTCTCATTATCCTCATTTATGTGGTGGAAAAAATTCAGCGGAAAGCCAAAGCAGAGGGGTGGAAACTGAATAGGAATTTGATATGGAAGTCCGCTTAAAATTCTCTTCCATTTCCACTATGCGAATATATCCTGAGAGTGTATTCCTAAACCCTTATTGTACCGTGATACTGGTATAGAGCAGCTCTGTGTCTGTGTAGTGCACCATTACCCTGCTATAGAGAGGCCCTCCACCTACATAGTGCACCATTAACATAGTATAGAGCAGCCCTCTACCTGTATCGTCCACCTTTACCATAGTATAGAGCGGCTCTCTACCTGTATAGTGCCCATTACCATAGTATAGAGCAGCCCTCTACCTGTATTGTGCACCATTACCATAGTATAGAGCGGCTCTCTACCTGTATAGTGCCCATTACCATAGTATAGAGCAGCCCTCTACCTGTATAGTGCCCATTACCATAGTATAGAGCAGCCCTCTACCTGTATAGTGCCCATTACCATAGTATAGAGCAGCCCTCTACCTGTATCGTGCACCATTACCATAGTATAGAGCAGCTCTGTGTCTGTATAGTGCACCATTACCCTGCTATAGAGCGGCCCTCTACTTACATAGTGCATTATTACCATAGTATAGAGCGGCTCTCTACCTGTATCGTGCACCATTATCCTGGTATAGAGTGGACCTCTACCTGTATAGTGCCCATTACCATAGTATGGAGCAGCTCTGTACCTGCGTAGAGGAGTCCACTGTGGAGATTGCTGCCCAATATGGCTCCACCCCCACCAAATGGAGGGAAGATGAGACCCCAAGGACTATTATACCCCAAATACTCCCTCCTTCCTCCACCTCCTGACTTCATCCTTGTACTCTCCCCTTCCTGCCTCCACCATTGTACTGTCCACCTTCTTCCTCCATCCTTGTACTCTCCCCTTTTTGCCTCCACCCGGGTACACTCCATCATCACACACACAAAAGTCAGAGGTGAAATTCTGCTTTATTATCTTCAGCTGATATTTGGGGGCACATAGTAAGTGGGGGGACCTGGTGTTTTACAATATATACAATGAAGCCATCAGGATGTGAGCAGGCACTCCTCCTCTTGTTACCTTCTCTTCCCCATTTCTAATGCCTTCCCATGAAGATGTCTCTTCCAACCTCTTAGGATCTCAATGGGGTCTTCTGGGCTGCCCTCTGGTGGTGGCTATGAGGGGCCCCTGAAAGGCTCTGTCTCTGCTGCATGGTTTACTTCTGTGCTGGTATCAAGTCATCAATGGTCTGGTTCTTCTCAAGTTTCTTCTCCATCTCAATCATCAGCTTCACACCATCAACCACCATCTGGACCTGTTCCACCTCAGAGAAGCCCAGTCTATCAGCATTGGAAATGTCAAAGGTGCCTCCAACTGCAGCGGTGTCGACACCACCTGTGGAAGACCCCCGAGAGTGAGAACAGTGGACATACCCTGAGCAAAGCCATCATCAGACACAAAGGGGGGGGGGGGGGAAGGTAATCTATCAACTTGTTCAAGACATAAACCTGGTGTAGAAGTGGTGCATCTTTAGAACAAAATTTGTAAAGGGGTCATTAGGGATTCCCCAGATATAACAAGACCATATCCCCCTGCTCTACAACATGGCACCAACTGATCTGCACCTCACTTCTCAGCTATATGGGATGTCCTGCCCCAGGTAAAGTGTTGTGAAGGATCTTCTCCCGTCTATGAAGTATTGTATGGGGCCCCATCTTCTCTGTGTATGGACCTGCTTTGGGATCACTGTGCAGTGGCTGATTGGACCATACTCACCAGTGCCTCTCTTCTGTAGACGGAGTCTGGTCAAGATCTCTTCAAATTTGGCGTGTTTGCTGAGGTTGGGGAGTTTGACGTGGACACCACCTCTCAGACCTGTACCCAAGTTAGATGGGCAAGTCAGGACGTAACCAAGATGTTCGTTCCAGGAGAAGGGATGGCCAGCATTCTTGAAGATTTCTTCAATCTATGTGGGATGAACAGAGGTGAGAACAGAAGCCATAGATGTGTGTGAAGGAGAATGGGAGTAGAGGTCCAAACAACTCTTACCTTTTGCAGACCGACACAGAAGCGCTGGAAGACCTCCTTCATGTTACCGCCCTTCTGCATGGAAATGACTCTCAAGTGGTCCTCTTCATTTACCCAGACCAGGAAAGTCTTGTTGTCATTGTGCCTAGAACAGAAGACAAAGGCATCAGTCATGGTGGACAAACCTTCTCCCCAACAAGGTGACTAATAATGTAGAGGTCAGCAGGAGTGAAGTTCGAAGGTGAAGCTGCCCATAAAGAACTAAGAGGACAGTGCTTGGTTTTTTATTATGTATGGGAGACAACTGCCCACATCACCGGGGCACATACGTCTGGAAGGGGTAAGCATCTTGGACTGAATTCTGAAGCACGGTCTCATCTACTGCAATTCTCATACAATGTTATTGGGGTGGGGCAGATTTCTGATGGGGCTATATCAGTATGAGCATGTCATGTCACCTTGCTCTGTCTGACTCTGTGCCCTGGATTGTCTCCCAGCCCAGTCAGGGTCTGCAGTCACGTACCAGATACCACGGGCATCGGGCCAGTCACGAGCCATGCCAGCAGCCAGGAGCAAGGGAGACACAGGCTTGTCAAACAGGAAGTGGTCATCGATGAGCTGCTGCTGCTCGGCATCAGTCATGTCCTTCAGGGGGTAGTATTTGCCCTTGAATTCTCCTGTCAGGCTGGTGAGAGCTGTAAAAACAGACGGGTGATTTATAGAAGCAGTGGCGACGCGGCAGCCATCTGCACATACAGTACCTGGTCCTGCACATGATATGCCAGAATTCCTGCCACTTACCCTGAATGGACAGCTTCTCAATGGCACGACGCTCTCCACGGCTGCAGTGGGGTGGCAGGGTGTATCCCTTGATGCTACGACCAGTCCTCACACGGCTGCTCAGGACATAGTTTGGGTCCAGATCATCACCTCCCTGCAGAAACATAGGGCTATGTTAACCACATGGACATATGTACAGGGGTGATCACATTATTGGCGCCATACCCCAGGAGGGGGTCAGGTCTGTGCTGACCTATTATAAGGCAATCACGATGGGCAATAGGACATGTGATATGGTGAAAATACAAGGAAACTTTGTATCCTCCCATAGGTCACATTCACAGGAGTACGTTACCATGTATCACCTCTTGGGGTGGTGCACCGTGTACCTTCAATCCAAGGTCCATAAGAATCAATCAAGAAAGAAGCAATGAAGTTGACGCCACTCACCTGCCCTCCTTGTCTATTCATATATCCATATGGCCACACAGATGACAAGATACTGCAGGCTCCTTCCAGCAAAACCCAATACAACGACCATTTCCTATCACAGGCGGCACCAGGATGAAGTGTCACATGTGAGACAGAGTGGCCATGTCTGTGGAAGGAGCCTGCGGCGGCTGCTTCATATGGATTTATGTCAATAAACATGGACATTGAGTGGCGCCGGCTTCATCTCTGTCACTTTTTGGTGTTTCCATCTCTCACCTTCAGGTTGGTATGGTTGAGGTCAGTCTTGTGCTTGTCTGTGGGCTTGTAGCCATTGTGACGGTCCTGAATGACTGGGTCAAACAGCTCCTTGAACACCTCATAAGACTCCTCATCTCCAGCAACACAGCCGACAGTCATGATGAAAGGATGTCCTAAAGTGAGAGGAGTCAGATGTGAAAGCTGCACACTATAAAAGAGAGGCCCAAAGAGACAGCACCCGTGGGGACCATCCGGAGAATATCGGAGTTGCTGAATTTGGGATTTGTCCAGGAGGGAAATTTCACCTTTACCCTGTAAAACTGTTTCCTATTAATGTCCTAGAAGAGATTTCACTTATATGTGAACAGGGCTGTAGAAGGACACTACATCTAATCTCCAATTCCGCCTTTGTTCCTGAGTTACCCCTCGCCTTGCACATTGAATGCTGACCACCATGGCTCCCCCAAGCCCGTACTGCACTGTTTGACATAAACTTTCCCATAATGAACTTCAGCAAAGCAAACCATCAATACTATGACGGCAGCTCTTGGAGTATAAGACCTGGTGTAACTCAAGGGCAGCAAAGGGTATTTGTAAGTTTTAAGCAGGCCCTGACTCTAGGTGGCAGTAGAGCCCTCATGAGTGCTCTCAGACCCTCATGGGGTGGGACAATTATTTGGAATGTTATCAGTCCTTCCCATTGTTCACTCTGCAGAGACAAGCCAGAGAAAAGACTATGATGCCCTGTACCCCACCAGTCTGGTGCACAAAACTTACCAGGGTTGTCCACACCGGTCTGGATGCAATCATCCAGGGTGAAGCCACTGGGTGTCTGCTTGTCTCTGAGCTTCTTGTAAATGTCAACGGTCAAGACTTTGGCCATGTGGTTGTTGTGTTTGCTGAGGTCGGGAAATTCATCCTCGCATGAGAAGTTCAACTTGTAGTTGTTGTGGGTGTTTCCGAAAGGCATGATGAAAGTTCGGGCTGGACCTGTGGAACAGAGAAGTGAGGGTAAGCAAAGCCCTGGGGCTGGATGGGGGTGATGAGGGTGAATTGTCTTATGGGGTCCCCAGGATTCTAACTGTTCTAGACCCCCTCCCCTCTGAAACCTATTAGTGCACCTTGGGCAAGTAATGTCCCCCTCCTGGCAGCTGCACATGTCGTGTATATGAGACCCTTAACTCTTCGTAGTAGCCGGGGTGTCATATCGCGTCACAGTGTAGAGTGTCAGTAGCATGTGAATGACCCCACAAGTGACAATGTGTCAATGCAGTGACAGCACATTCTGAGTATATATAGATCACACAGCCGGCTGACAGGTGGTGGCAGCTGTTGACATGATATGGGCAGGAGATGCTAGTCCTGGGAAGGGCGTCTTGGGGGGGAGGGGCACTCATATGATTGTAAACAGCAAGAGGGGATATCTATTAACATCTAGTACCCCAAAAATGGGGTGAAGTGCTCTACACTGGAAGTGAACTGCTCTACACTGGAGGTGAAGTGCTCTCGAGCAGGGGATAATTGGGGGTGATTTGCTCTGCAGTAGAAGAGAAGTGCTCTGCAATGAGGGTGTTATGCTCTGCAGCAGGGGTGATGTGCTCTGCAATGAGGGTGTTATGCTCTGCAGCAGGGGTGATGTGCTCTGCAGCAGGGGTGATGTGCTCTGCAATGAGGGTGTTATGCTCTGCAGCAGGGGCGATGTGCTCTGCAGCAGGGGTGATGTGCTCTGCAATGAGGGTGTTATGCTCTGCAGCAGGGGTGATGTGCTCTGCAATGAGGGTGTTATGCTCTGCAGCAGGGGCGATGTGCTCTGCAGCAGGGGTGATGTGCTCTGCAATGAGGGTGTTATGCTCTGCAGCAGGGGTGATGTGCTCTGCAATGAGGGTGTTATGCTCTGCACCACGGGTGATGTGCTTTGCATTATTGCTAATCCTATAATGTGATTCCTGTATTGCATTGGGGTATATGGGGTGGGAGCACAGCTCTTATAGCCAAGTTGGCCCACTGCCTCACAGACTCCCCCACTATAATGTTGTATGTTGTTATTCAGCTCTTTCAAAAGCTCTAAAATGTTCTGCTTTTACCTGTCCTATGATGTGCAGCAGCTGAATGTCAGTGCACATAGTTAGGGTTAATGCTCCCTGCTTGTTGGGGTAGTGCAGAGATAGTTCTGCAGTTTATATTGGGGTTGCTGACGGTCCAGCGGTTTGTGCAGTAGGTGTTGGGGCTGCTGTCCGTCCAGGAGTCCATGCTGGGGTTTAAGTCTGTCCAGAGGTTTATGTAGTCAATGTTGGCATTGGTCCCGGGGTCCAAACAGAGGGTGTTAGGATTATTGTCAGTCCAGGGGTTTGTGCTTTCGCTGTTTGGGTTAGTGTTAGGCCAGGGATCCATGCAGTCAGTGTTGAAGCTGGTGTCAGGCTAAGGGTCCGGGCAGTCAGTGGCGGTGTTGGGCTTGGTGTCAGGCAGGGGTCTGTGCAGGCGGTGTCATTTTTGGGGTTGTTGTCAGGCAGGGGTTGGTTGGTGTCAGGTAGGGATCTGTTCAGTCAGACTCTGGTCCAGGGGTCTGTGCAGTCAGTGTTGGGGTTGGTGTCAGTCTAGGGGTCTGTGCAGTCATTGGTGCTCTGTGCACTATGTGAAAGGTTTGTAGTACTTTGAGGGCAGTCCCCAGGACCCTTTTTTTGTCAATAGTTCTGCAGGGGCAGCCCTTGGGGGTTATGTAATAAACTAGTTAAGTGTTCTGCAGGTCCCTGTGTTCTTCTGGTCCATGAAGGGTTAAGTGATGGACGTCCCTGTCAGAAAAGGGGGTAAGATGCATTACCTGCTGTAGAGACGGAGCAAACTTCAGGGTGACCCGTCTTTCTGTCCACAAATGTCCAATATATAATGGCAGGACTCGTCCTATTGGCCACGGCTGAGAGGTGTGAAATATGTCACAGTGATATCATCAGGCCGGGCACCTGCTGATTGGACCCTGCTATGTCTGTGAAGATGCCTTTATCAGGAGGAGAAGAGCTCAGTTTACAAGGAGTTATATATAGAATAATGGGGGGGTGGGGAGACCCCCCCTGCAGGGCGAGAGTCACCACAGAGGATGAACAATCTATGTCACCTTGCAGGAGTAGAGAGCAGCTATGGACAATAGTACACATGTGCAGTAGCATCATTGGAACTTCCAGGGCCCCAATGCACAATCTGGGGCCCCTACCTACTTTGCACTATTTAAAATAGTGGTATATTTTGTGTGGCAAAGAGACCTTTAGGGCCTCTTTAGGATCCAGGGCCCAGTGCCATTGCACCCCCTATAGCTTGCAGGTATCTGTTTTATGCACCCCACATCTATAGGGGCATAACTATAGATGTGAGGTGCATAAAACAGATACCTGCAAGTTTATACCTACAGGGTGACATGTTATGGTGCAGCTGATACCTACAGGGTGACGTGATTAGTGGCTGATACCTATAAGATGACATATCACGGGGTGTCGTGATGGTGTAACTGATACCTGTGGGCTATTATGATCTGGTGGCTGATACCTGTGGGGTGACGTGACCTTGTAGCTGATAACTGCAGAATTACATGTGGTTTGGCGACTGATAACTGTCGGGATGACGTGATTTTGTGGCTGATAACTGCGGGATAACGTGATCTGATGACTGATAACTGCGGGCTGATGTGATCTGATGGCTGATACCTGTAGGGTAACATGTGATGGCATGGCAGATACCTACGGGAAGAATGGAAATCCCTGGCTTACAATATGTTCATGCACTGGTAGTTTCTATACCAAACACAGCATTTTCCTGTAACTGCCACTAGGGGAGCTAACTTAACAAGAGAGCTGTATATGGAGGGTATGCAGGGAGCTCCCCCTAGTGGTGGCAATGGCAGGCAGAATCTTATAGCTCGTGTGAAGTGAGGCCTCCTAAAGGTGTCGGAGCACAGAGTGCCTAGGAGAGCCTTTGACAATGAGGGTCAGCAGTGAGCTCTTCTATCAAAGATGGAAACTCTCATTGTATTTTAATGGGCCAGGTGACACGGTGCTAATGACATGGGCTACTTACCGCTTGGACTTCTCACTCTTTGCAAGTACTTGAGCAAGAAGCAGGGAGTCAGGGAGCTGCTCTGTAAGCACCATATACTGCTGGGCGTATATAGCCAGGGGTATATTATGCTTTATAGGAAAGTACTGCAAGCACCATTTTTTTCTCTGCATCTTTTGTGCGGAAACCGAGTGGAAACCACACGAACCCCATTATAGTCTATGGTGTCCATCTAGTTTCTTAGCTAACCGCTTTTTAATGCGAATAGGTTTCCGTTCAGGGAGGGTCCCCAAGCGGGCTTCCCAAACAAGAATACCAAACACAGACGTGAACCGAGCCTAAGAGCTTACACTTTATAGGGGAGAGAGGATCCCGCTGATCATGAGGCTTGTACTCTATAGGAGAGAGAGAGGACACTGCTGATCATAAGAGCTTACACTCTATAGGGGACATAGAGGACCCTGCTGATCATAAGACTTATACTTTATACAGAGAGAGGATCCTGCTGACTAAAAGAGCTTACACTCTACAGGATAGATTGCCCTGGATGCCCTCATCGTGCTCTCTCCAGTCCAGGCAGTGTGGGGTTAAGGTCACGGTGTGTAATGCTGACACCCACAGCACTTGTGAGCACATATTTTATACTGACACCGAGACATGGACCTGTCAGTCTTCCTGGACTCATCTCGCCCCCCACTGGACTGTCGTGTTTCTAGGTCTTCTGTAATCCATTATATCCTGGCAGCTGCTGATGGCCCTGAGGAGACCCCGGGGCGGGGGTAAGGAGGACTCTGTGTCACACCCAACATGGCCAATCCCAGACCTGAGCAGAGTTTGAAGTTCATGTAAATTTATGGGGTCAGGGGAGTAATAAAGCCAGTGTCATATAATCTGACCTCGCTGCAGCCATATACCTCCAATAAGGGAGATGTCGATCACATTACATTACTGGAAATTCCTTCCCAACTCCAAGTTTTCCAAACAGATTTTTACAGATGAGGGGTCGATCCAGGAACCTGTTCTATGTCCTATCAATGTAGTTAGATTAAAGGGGCTTTCCCAGACAATACTTGCATACCCCGGGACTTCCATTATTGCACTGGGTCCATCCCCACACTGGTCAGACCAGAAGCAAAGAGGCTCAGGTGACTACTGAAGCCAATTAGAGATGAGCGAACACTGTTTGGATCAGCCGATCCGAACAGCACGCTCCCATAGAAATGAATGGAAGCACCTGGCACGCAGACCGGCCGCCGCCGGCAAAGTCAGCGTCACAGGTGCTTCCATTCAATTCTATGGGAGCGTGCTATTCGGATCGGCTGATCAGAACAGTGTTCACTCATCTCTAAAGCCAATCACTGGCTAGTGAAGTATTACCAGTGACATCACCAGTATACAACATGTCACCACTGCGGGTAGGTGAGTCCAGTGGGTGGTCCTATTACCAATTAACTGCTTTCCCTGAGTGAGTGTGCATACGGATATGTGTGTCATACAGGAACCATCCATTGGACTCCTGGACACCATGTGCAATCTGCTCTGCTCCACCTATTCTACAACCTGCTGTCTATAGATAGGACATTGAGTATAATTTGCTTCAATCCTCCTGCTCTGTCACCTGCTGCCATAGAGGACAAAGGGACATGTTCTTCATGGTCAAAGGAAGGTGTAGAGAAGTCAAGAGTAGAGGAATCAGACCCTAAAAGGTTAGATAGTTAAATAACTAAAAAGCATAGGGTTTGACACTGTTACTGCTCCTAGGACTATATATCTATAAAACATAGTGTATAACACTGTCAGGGCTCCTAGGACTATATATCTATAATACATAGTGTATGACACTGTCAGGGCTCCTAGGACTATATATCTATAATACATAGTGTATGACACTGTCAGGGCTCCTAGGACTATATATGTATAAAACCTAGCGTATGACACTGTTAGGGCTCCTAGGACTATATATCTATAATACATAGTGTATGACACTGTCAGGGCTCCTAGGACTATATATCTATAAAACATAGTGTATGACACTGTCAGGACTATATATCTATAATACATAGTGTATGACACTGTCAGGGCTCCTAGGACTATATCTATAAATCATAGTGTATGACACTGTCAGGGCTCCTAGGACTATATATCTATAATACATAGTGTATGACACTGTCAGGGCTCCTAGCACTATATATGTATAAAACCTAGCGTATGACACTGTTAGGGCTCCTAGGACTCTATATCTATAAAACATAGTGTATGACACTGTCAGGGCTCCTAGGACTATATATCTATAATACATAGTGTATAACACTGTCAGGACTCCTAGGACTATATATCTATAAAGCATAGCGTATGACACTGTCAGGACTCCTAGGGCTATATATCTATAATACACATAGTGTATGACACTGTCAGGGCTCCTAGGACTATATATCTATACAACATAGTCTATGACACTGTCAGGGCTCCTAGGACTATATCTATAAAACATAGTCTATGACACTGTCAGGGCTCCTAGGACTATATATCTATAATACATAGTGTATGACACTGTCAGGACTCCTAGGGCTATATATCTATAATACATAGTGTATGACACTGTCAGGGCTCCTAGGACTATACATCTATAAATCATAGTGTATGACACTGTCAGTGCTCCTAGGACTATATATCTATAAAACATAGTGTATGACACTGTCAGGGCTCCTAGGGCTATATATCTATAAAACATAGTGTATGACACTGTCAGGGCTCCTAGGACTATATATCTATAATACATAGTGTATGACACTGTCAGGGCTCCTAGGGCTATATCTCTATAAAACATAGTGTATGACACTGTCAGGGCTCCTAGGACTATATATCTATAATACATAGTGTATGACACTGTCAGGACTCCTAGGACTATATATGTATAATACATAGTGTATGACACTGTCAAGGCTCCTAGGGCTACATATCTATAATACATAGTGTATGACACTGTCAGGGCTCCTAGGATTATACAGTGTATATCTATAATACATAGTGTATGACACTGTCAGGACTCCTAGGACTATATATGTATAATACATAGTGTATGACACTGTCAAGGCTCCTAGGGCTATATATCTCTAAAACATAACTACCACATATTCCCCAGGCATATGGAGCCACAAGAACATTATGCCTTATGGGAACAAAAAGGCCATTAAAATGAGTGCAGGAAAAATGGGCCATAATATCGTGTACATAGGAGACAGAGTGCGAGTGGGATTGAGTTAGAGAGAGGACCTGCTGACCATAAGAGCTTACACTTTATAGGAGAGAGGACTCTACGGACCATAAGAACATACAGAAGTAGTACTGTATATATACAGATGATACAAGCTATGTTATGCAGTGCAGTTTATGGAGGATGGGAGTAGGTTACAATTCCTTGGTTGAACTTGACGGACAGTTGTCTTTTTTAACCATTCTATGTAAATAGAAACCACAACTTTTGAGAAAACTGGGAAGAATTCATCTTTACAAACCAGTTCACCCATCTCTAATGCAATATTCTGCTCAGTATTCAAGGAGCCATCTGGTAAATATGGAGTACAGGTGTTTATATTGGGATGCTCGGAGCCCCCCGTACTCCTTGTGTCACACACACAGCAGAATCCAAAGGGTGAAAGATCAGAACCTAACACTGACATTGACACAAGAGAGCCTATATATACTGTGTATATATAGCAGGAGCAAGGAATGGTACGACTAAGTTTGTTTACTCAAGATATTTTTGGTGGGGGCTGTTGTGTCGATGGTCAGAGAGTTGGTCCATATTTATGATACTATGAAGGACATGGCAGGATTGTGACAGGAGGAAAATAAAGCAGAAAGAAAACTTCAAGGAGAAGGAATTGGGTATAGATGGGGTAAAGGAGGTGGGGAAGGGGTGTCATGAAGAGAGGGGACAGATAAGTCAAGGAAGAGTAAGTCGTAGATCTCTGGTTGCCCATATGGAGCACAGAAAATAAAGTCCCTATTAGCCAGGAATAACCTTTCCTAAGAGGAATCTTCCCTGCTGTCCTCACACGGTCAGACCCCAATGATGGATTCTCTACATTCAAATCAATGCTTATTAATAAATCATCTTGTCCTCTTCTGTAGATTTCAGCTCCTGAGGCGACTCCTCCACAGTTCACTGCTTTTACAGTAAAGAATCCTGGTCACCTCCAACAATAGAGCCTTCATTCCTCCGGCCGGAGGGGGCGCTCTTCTATACTGTACATTCACATCACTGAGTGTTCACGGCTCCTGAGGCGAGTTCACTGCCCTTACAGTAAAGAATCCTGCTCACTTCTAAAGACTAATCCATCGCTGCTATACCTCCTTGTTTTCTTGAAGGGCTTACACATTGCAGAGATTTCTACTAGATTTCATAGAGCAGCCATTTTTTGCAGTTGTACAGGTTTTCCAGGGAATTTCTATCAATTTTCCAAAATGTTCAGTGGGATAGTGAGATGAGGAGTCCGCAGTGCCTTTATAAAGCAGTAATATTATGTGACTGTCCTTCTGGCAGCGACTTTGCTGGTATTTGGTCTGTGATCCTACACTAGACTGCACTCCGTCTTCACTAAGGACTTTCCCTGCGTCTCGTCAGCTTGTAAATTAAAAAGTTCTCCCATAGACTGTATTCAATTACACAGCTTACAAGTTAACACATAGCAGACTGGGGGCCGCACACGGTGGACAGGGGGCTGCACATGGCAGACTTGGGGCAACATGGTGGACAGGAGGCTGCACATGAGGGATGCACACGGTGGACAGGAGGCTGCACATGAGGGACGCATATGGTGGTCAGGGGGCTGCACATGGCAGACTTGGGGCAACATGGTGGACAGGAGGCTGCACATGAGGGAAACACACAGTGGTCAGGGGCCCATAATGCAAATGATGGATGCACATAGTGGACTGGGGGGCCGCACATGGTGGTTCAAAGATTGCACATGAGGGATGCAGACAGTGGTCAGGGGTCTGCACTTGGTGGACACGCACAGTGGAATGCGGGCTGCACATGAGGGACACACACGGTGGTCGGGGACCCATAGAGGGATGCACACTGTGGTCAGGGGGCTACACATGGTGGACGCACACAGTGGAATGCCAGCTGCACATGGTGTACAGGGTGCTGCACATGGTGTACAGGGTGCTGCACATGAGGGACACACACGGTGGTTAGGGACCCATAGTGCACATGGTGGACACACACGGTGGACAAGGGGCTGTACATGAGGGACGCACACTGTGGTCAGGGGGCTGCATATGAGGAATGCACACTGTGGTCAGGGGGCTGCATATGAAGGACACACACGGTGGTCAAGGGCCCATAGTGCATATGGTGGACACACATGCTGGACACACACGGTGGTCAGGAGGCTGCACATGAGGGACACACGGTGGTCAAGGGCCCATAGTGCATATGGTGGACAAGTATGGTGGACACACATGGTGGACAGGAGGCTGCACATGAGGGATGTACACTGTGGTCAGGGAGCTGCACATGAGGGAAGCACACTGTGGTCAGGGGGCTGCACATGGTGGATGCACACAGTAGACTGGGGGCTGCACATGAGTGATGTACACGGTGGTCAGGGGTCCCATAATGCACATGGTGGATGCACACAGTAGACTGGGGGCTGAACACTGTGGACAAGAAGCTGTACATGAGGGACACACACAGTGCACAGGGGGCTGCACATGGTGGACTGGAGAATGCACACAGATTGGGGGCTGCACATGGTGGACTGAATAATACACACAGATTGGGGGCTGCACATGGTGGATTAGGGGCCGCACATGGATAGTTTTATAGCTATGGTGCAAATCTGTCTTGTAAATACACCCAAAGCTGTATGTTGATGGCCCTGGGGCTCACAGTCTGGTCATGTGGGGGGCCATGAGCCTCTACATGAGCCTCCAGCTGTGATCCTCCTTCTAAGTCCACTGTAAGCAATCTTTATCTGTCTGCTTGCGGCTTATTTTAGATTCCTGACTCTGCCAAGTATTGGGTGTCCAGTGGGAGCCAGGCAACGACACCACACACAGCAGGAACGTTCTCAGGATCACTGAGGTACAATATATTTATGAGCACCCACTATCCATAGACTGCGGAAAATGAATATACACATGTGGACAAAATTATTGGTACCCCTCGTTTAATGAAAGAAAAACCCACAATGGTCACAGAAATTACAAAAGTAATAATTTGCTTCAACATAATAATAATAAAAAAAAAAAAAACTCATGAAACTGGCCTGGACAGAAATGATGGTTCCCCTGAAAATAACGTGACCAAAGGGACATGTTATATCTCGATGTGTCCACTAACTAGCATCACGGGTGTCTACAATCTTGTAATCAGGCAGTGGCCTGTATATAGGGCTACAGATACTCACTGTGCTGTTTGGTGGCCTATATATAGGGTACAGATCCTCACTGTGCTGTGTGGTGGCCTGTATATAGGGTACAGATACTCACTGTGCTGTTTAGTGGCCTGTATATAGGGTACAGATACTCACTGTGCTGTTTAGTGGCCTGTATATAGGGTACAGATACTCACTGTGCAGTTTGGTGGCCTGTATATAGGGTACAGATACTCACTGTGCTGTTTGGTGGCCTGTATATAGGGTACAGATACTCACTGTGCTGTTTGGTGGCCTGTATATAGGGTACAGATCCTCACTGTGCTGTGTGGTGGCCTGTATATAGGGTACAGATCCTCACTGTGCTGTGTGGTGGCCTGTATATAGGGTACAGATACTCCCTGTGCTGTTTAGTGGCCTGTATATAGGGTACAGATACTCACTGTGCTGTTTGGTGGCCTGTATATAGGGTACAGATACTCACTGTGCTGTTTAGTGAACTGTATATAGGGCTACAGATACTCCCTGTGCTGTGTGGTGGCCTGTATATAGGGTACAGATACTCCCTGTGCTGTGTGGTGGCCTGTATATAGGGCTACAGATACTATACTGTTTAGTGGCCTGTATATAGGGCTACAGATACTCACTGTGCTGTTTAGTGGCCTGTATATAGGGTACAGATACTCCCTGTGCTGTGTGGTGGCCTGTATATAGGGCTACAGATACTATACTGTTTAGTGGCCTGTATATAGGGCTACAGATACTCACTGTGCTGTTTGGTGACCTGTATATAGGGTATAGATACTCAATGTGCTGTTTGGTGGCCTGTATATAGGGTACAGATACTCACTGTGCTGTTTGGTGGCCTGTATATAGGGTACAGATGCTCACTGTGCTGTGTGGTGACCTGTATATAGGGTACAGATACTCACTGTGCTGTGTGGTGACCTGTATATAGGGTACAGATACTCACTGTGCTGTTTGGTGGCCTGTATATAGGGTACAGATACTCCCTGTGCTGTGTGGTGGCCTGTATATAGGGCTACAGATACTCACTGTGCTGTTTAGTGGCCTGTATATAGGGTACAGATACTCACTGTGCTGTTTAGTGGCCTGTATATAGGGTACAGATACTCACTGTGCTGTTTGGTGGCCTGTATATAGGGTACAGATACTCACTGTGCTGTTTGGTGGCCTGTATATAGGGTACAGATACTCCCTGTGCTGTTTAGTGAACTGTATATAGGGTACAGATACTCCCTGTGCTGTGTGGTGGCCTGTATATAGGGCTACAGATACTCACTGTGCTGTTTAGTGGCCTGTATATAGGGTACAGATACTCACTGTGCTGTTTAGTGGCCTGTATATAGGGTACAGATACTCACTGTGCTGTTTGGTGGCCTGTATATAGGGTACAGATACTCACTGTGCTGTTTGGTGGCCTGTATATAGGGCTACAGATACTCACTGTGCTGTTTAGTGAACTGTATATAGGGTACAGATACTCCCTGTGCTGTGTGGTGGCCTGTATATAGGGCTACAGATACTCACTGTGCTGTTTAGTGGCCTGTATATAGGGTACAGATACTCACTGTGCTGTTTAGTGGCCTGTATATAGGGTACAGATACTCACTGTGCTGTTTGGTGGCCTGTATATAGGGTACAGATACTCACTGTGCTGTTTGGTGGCCTGTATATAGGGCTACAGATACTCACTGTGCTGTTTAGTGAACTGTATATAGGGTACAGATACTCCCTGTGCTGTGTGGTGGCCTGTATATAGGGCTACAGATACTCACTGTGCTGTTTAGTGGCCTGTATATAGGGTACAGATACTCACTGTGCTGTTTGGTGGCCTGTATATAGGGTACAGATACTCACTGTGCTGTTTGGTGGCCTGTATATAGGGTACAGATACTCACTGTGCTGTTTGGTGGCCTGTATATAGGGTACAGATACTCACTGTGCTGTTTGGTGGCCTGTATATAGGGTACAGATACTCACTGTGCTGTTTGGTGGCCTGTATATAGGGTACAGATACTCAATGTGCTGTTTGGTGGCCTGTATATAGGGTACAGATGCTCACTGTGCTGTGTGGTGGCCTGTATATAGGGCTACAGATACTCACTGTGCTGTTTAGTGGCCTGTATATAGGGTACAGATACTCACTGTGCTGTTTGGTGGCCTGTATATAGGGTACAGATACTCACTGTGCTGTTTGGTGGCCTGTATATAGGGTACAGATACTCACTGTGCTGTTTGGTGGCCTGTATATAGGGTACAGATACTCACTGTGCTGTTTGGTGGCCTGTATATAGGGTACAGATACTCACTGTGCTGCTTAGTGGCCTGTATATAGGGTACAGATACTCCCTGTGCTGTGTGGTGGCCTGTATATAGGGCTACAGATACTCACTGTGCTGTTTAGTGGCCTGTATATAGGGTACAGATACTCACTGTGCTGTTTGGTGGCCTGTATATAGGGTACAGATACTCACTGTGCTGTTTGGTGGCCTGTATATAGGGTACAGATACTCCCTGTGCTGTGTGGTGGCCTGTATATAGGGTACAGATACTCACTGTGCTGTTTGGTGGCCTGTATATAGGGTACAGATACTCACTGTGCTGTTTAGTGAACTGTATATAGGGTACAGATACTCCCTGTGCTGTGTGGTGGCCTGTATATAGGGCTACAAATACTCACTGTGCTGTTTAGTGGCCTGTATATAGGGTACAGATACTCACTGTGCTGTTTAGTGGCCTGTATATAGGGTACAGATACTCACTGTGCTGTTTGGTGGCCTGTATATAGGGTACAGATACTCACTGTGCTGTTTGGTGGCCTGTATACAGGGCTACAGATACACACTGTACTGTTTGGTGACCTGTATATAGGGTACAGATACTCAATGTGCTGTTTGGTGGCCTGTATATAGGGTACAGATACTCACTGTGCTGTGTGGTGACCTGTATATAGGGTACAGATACTCACTGTGCTGTTTGGTGGCCTGTATATAGGGTACAGATACTCCCTGTGCTGTGTGGTGGCCTGTATATAGGGCTACAGATACTCACTGTGCTGTTTAGTGGCCTGTATATAGGGTACAGATACTCACTGTGCTGTTTAGTGGCCTGTATATAAGGTATAGATACTCACTGTGCAGTTTGGTGGCCTGTATATAGGGTACAGATACTCACTGTGCTGTTTGGTGGCATGTATATAGGGTACAGATACTCACTGTGCTGTGTGGTGGCCTGTATATAGGGCTACAGATACTCACTGTGCTGTTTAGTGGCCTGTATATAGGGTACAGATACTCACTGTGCTGTTTAGTGGCCTGTATATAGGGTACAGATACTCACTGTGCTGTTTGGTGGCCTGTATATAGGGTACAGATACTCACTGTGCTGTTTGGTGGCCTGTATATAGGGTACAGATACTCACTGTGCTGTTTGGTGGCCTGTATATAGGGTACAGATACTCACTGTGCTGTTTAGTGGCCTGTATATAGGGCTACAGATACTCACTGTGCTGTTTGGTGAACTGTATATAGGGTACAGATACTTACTGTGCTGTTATTGGCCTGTATATAGGGCTACAGATACTCCCTGTGCTGTTTCGTGGCCTGTATATAGGGTAAAGATACTCACTGTGCTGTTTGGTGAACTGTATATAGGGTATAGATACTCCCTGTGCTGTTTAGTGGCCTGTATATAGGGTACAGATACTCACTGTGCTGTTTAGTGGCCTGTATATAGGGTACAGATACTCACTGTGCTGTTTGGTGGCCTGTATATAGGGTACAGATACTCACTGTGCTGTTTGGTGGCCTGTATATAGGGTACAGATACTCACTGTGCTGTTTGGTGGCCTGTATATAGGGTACAGATACTCACTGTGCTGTTTAGTGGCCTGTATATAGGGCTACAGATACTCACTGTGCTCTTTGGTGAACTGTATATAGGGTACAGATACTTACTGTGCTGTTATTGGCCTGTATATAGGGCTACAGATACTCCCTGTGCTGTTTGGTGGCCTGTATATAGGGTAAAGATACTCACTGTGCTGTTTGGTGAACTGTATATAGGGTACAGATACTCCCTGTGCTGTGTGGTGGCCTGTATATAGGGCTACAGATACTATACTGTTTAGTGGCCTGTATATAGGGCTACAGATACTCACTGTGCTGTTTGGTGACCTGTATATAGGGTACAGATACTCACTGTGCTGTTTGGTGGCCTGTATATAGGGTACAGATACTCACTGTGCTGTTTGGTGGCCTGTATATAGGGTACAGATACTCACTGTGCTGTTTGGTGGCCTGTATATAGGGTACAGATACTCACTGTGCTGTTTAGTGGCCTGTATATAGGGCTACAGATACTCACTGTGCTGTTTGGTGGCCTGTATATAGGGTACAGATACTCACTGTGCTGTGTGGTGGCCTGTATATGGGGCTACATATACTCACTGTGCTGTTTAGTGGCCTGTATATAGGGTACAGATACTCACTGTGCTGTTATTGGCCTGTATATAGGGTACAGATACTCCCTGTGCTGTGTGGTGGCCTGTATATAGGGTACAGATACTCACTGTGCTGTTTGGTGGCCTGTATATAGGGTACAGATACTCACTGTGCTGTTTGGTGGCCTGTATATAGGGTACAGATACTCCCTGTGCTGTGTGGTGGCCTGTATATAGGGTACAGATACTCACTGTGCTGTTTGGTGGCCTGTATATAGGGTACAGATACTCACTGTGCTGTTTAGTGAACTGTATATAGGGTACATATACTCCCTGTGCTGTGTGGTGGCCTGTATATAGGGCTACAGATACTCACTGTGCTGTTTAGTGGCCTGTATATAGGGTACAGATACTCACTGTGCTGCTTAGTGGCCTGTATATAGGGTACAGATACTCACTGTGCTGTTTAGTGGCCTGTATATAGGGTACAGTTACTCACTGTGCTGTTTGGTGGCCTGTATATAGGGTACAGATACTCACTGTGCTGTTTGGTGGCCTGTATATAGGGTACAGATACTCACTGTGCTGTTTGGTGAACTGTATATAGGGTACAGATACTCACTGTGCTGTTATTGGCCTGTATATAGGGTACAGATACTCACTGTGCTGTTTGGTGGCCTGTATATAGGGTACAGATACTCACTGTGCTGCTTAGTGGCCTGTATATAGGGTACAGATACTCACTGTGCTGTTTGGTGGCCTGTATATAGGGTACAGATACTCACTGTGCTGTTTGGTGGCCTGTATATAGGGTACAGATACTCACTGTGCTGTTTAGTGGCCTGTATATAGGGCTACAGATACTCACTGTGCTGTTTGGTGAACTGTATATAGGGTACAGATACTCACTGTGCTGTTATTGGCCTGTATATAGGGTACAGATACTCACTGTGCTGTTTGGTGGCCTGTATATAGGGTACAGATACTCAATGTGCTGTTTAGTGGCCTGTATATAGGGCTACAGATACTCACTGTGCTGTTTGGCGGCCTGTATATAGGGTACAGATACTCACTGTGCTGTTATTGGCCTGTATATAGGGCTACAGATACTCCCTGTGCTGTTTGGTGGCCTGTATATAGGGTACAGATACTCACTGTGCTGTTTGGTGAACTGTATATAGGGTACAGATACTCACTGTGCTGTTTGGTGGCCTGTATATAGGGCTACAGATACTCACTGTGCTGTTTGGTGGCCTGTATATAGGGTACAGATACTAACTGTGCTGTTTGGTGGCCTGTATATAGGGTACAGATACTCACTGTGCTGTTATTGGCCTGTATATAGGGCTACAGATACTCCCTGTGCTGTTTGGTGACCTGTATATAGGGTAAAGATACTCACTGGCTGTTTGGTGACCTGTATATAGGGTACAGATACTGACTGTGCTGTGTGGTGACCTGTATATAGGGTACAGATACTCCCTGTGCTGTGTGGTGGCCTGTATATAGGGCTACAGATACTATACTGTTTAGTGGCCTGTATATAGGGCTACAGATACTCACTGTGCTGTTTGGTGGCCTGTATATAGGGTACAGATACTCCCTGTGCTGTTTGGTGGCCTGTATATAGTGTACAGATACTCACTGTGCTGTTTGGTGGCCTGTATATAGGGTACAGATACTCACTGTGCTGTTTGGTGGCCTGTATATAGTGTACAGATACTCACTGTGCTGTTTGGTGGCCTGTATATAGTGTACAGATACTCACTGTGCTGTTTGGTGGCCTGTATATAGTGTACAGATACTCACTGTGCTGTTTGGTGGCCTGTATATAGTGTACAGATACTCACTGTGCTGTTTGGTGGCCTGTATATAGGGTACAGATACTCACTGTGCTGTTTGGTGGCCTGTATATAGGGCTACAGATACTCACTGTGCTGTTTAGTGGCCTGTATATAGGGTACGGATACTCACTGTGCTGTTCGGTGACTAGGTGTGTCCCACACTCAACATGGACCAGTGGAAGCGAAGGAAAGGGTTGTCTCAGGAGCTTAGAAAGAAAATTATAGACAAGTATGTTAAAGGTTATAAGACATCTCCAAGCAGCTTGATGTTCCTGTGACTACAGTTGCACATATTATTCAGTAATTTAAGATCCATGGGACTGTAGCCAACCTCCCTGGATGTGACCGCAGGAGGAAAATTGATCACAAATCAAAGAGATGGATAATGTAAATGGTAACCAAGGAGCCCAGAAAAACTCCTAAACAGATTAAAGCTCAAGGAACATCATTGTCATATCGCACCATCCGTCGTCGTTTGAGCCAAAGTGGACTTCATGGGAGACAACCAAGGAGGACACCATCGTTGAAAACAAATCATAAAAAAGCCAGACTGGAATTTGCCAAACTACATGTTGACAAGCCACATGATGAACAGATGAGACAAAAATGGAACTTTTGGCAAGGCACATCAGCTCTATGTCCACAGACGAAAAAATGAAGCATATCTTGAAAAGAACACTGTCCCTACTGTGAAACATGGAGGAGGCTCTGTTATGTTCTGGGGCTGCTTTGCTGCATCTGGCACAGGGTGTCTTGAATCTGTGCAGGGTACAATGAAATCTCAAGACTATCAAGGGATTCTATAGAGAAATGTGCTGCCCAGTGTCAGAAAGCTTGGACTCAGTCACAGGTCATGGGTCTTATAACAGGATAATGACCCAAAACACAGCTAAAAACACCCAAGAATGGCTAAGAGGAAAACATTGGGCTATTCTGAAGTGGCCTTCTATGAGCCCTGACCTAAATCCTACTGAGCATCTTTGGAAGGAGCTGAAACATGCCGTCTGGAGAAGGCCCCCTTCACACCCGAGACAACTGAAGCAGTTTGCTCATGAAGAGTGGCCCAAAACCCCTTCACAAGACGCCCCTACCCATCACACATATAGGAACTTGCGTGCTATTGACACCCAGCACCTCTCAGATACTCTACAGTCCTCCCTGTCCCCCATCTCTTCAATCTCCTGTCCCAATCTGGCCACCAGTCACTATAATGATACCCTCAAAAATGCATTGGATGAGGTTGCTCCCCCCTACACTCGTAAAGTCCCACATAGGAGGCAGCAACCCTGGCACACGCCACAGGCACGATTTCTTCAGCGCTGCTCTAGGTGTGCCGAACGTCTATGGAGAAAATCACGCTCACCTGCAGATTTCCTCCACTTCAAGTTTATGCTTAAAACATATAGCTCTGCCCTTTACCTTGTCAAACAAGACTATTTCACCGCCCTCATCTCTTCTCTCTCCAGCAACCCTAAAAGGCTTTTTGAAACCTTTCACTCCTTACTCACACCCAAGGTGCAGACGCCATTCACAGACCTTAGTGCTGATGACCTGGCCATGTATTTCCATGATAAAATTGATAAGATCCGTCAGGAAATTACTGCCCAAGCCCCAGGTGGCATTGACTCCCACACCTACGATAGTACTGATCCCCTCACCAGCCGCACTTTAGACTGTCCATTCTCATCTTTTGAACCTGTCACAGAAGAGGAAGTTTCCCAGCTACTTTCTTCATCTCGCCCCACAACCTGCAGTAGTGACCCCTTCCCCTCACACCTTCTCCAATCTCTGTCCCCTGCTGTCACTACTTACCTTACTAAAATATTTAACCTCTCTCTCTCTTCTGGAATCTTCCCATCCTTCTTCAAGCATGCTGTTATAATCCCGCTACTGAAAAAACCCTCCCTGGACCCATCCTGTGCTGCTAACTATCGACCCGTCTCTAACCTCCCCTTCATCTCTAAACTTTTGGAACGCCTGGTTTATTCTCGGTTAATCCGTTATCTCTCTGCTAACTCTCTGCTTGACTCCTTACAATCTGGTTTCCGCGCTCTGCACTCTACTGAAACAGCTCTCACAAAAGTCTCTAATGATCTACTAAAGGCTAAATCCAATGGTGACTTCTCTCTTCTTATTCTTCTGGACCTCTCTGCAGCTTTTGACACTGTTGACCATCAACTTCTCCTCACTATGCTCCGCTCAGTTGGCCTCAATGACACTGCGCTCTCCTGGTTCTCCTCTTATCTCTCAGGCCGCACTTTCAGTGTATCATTTGCGGGCTCTGTTTCCTCTCCTCTTTCCCTTGCTGTTGGGGTTCCTCAGGGCTCGGTCCTTGGCCCCCTGCTCTTTTCTCTCTACACAGCCCCCATTGGACAAACCATCGCCAGATTTGGCTTCAGGTACCATCTTTATGCTGATGACACCCAATTATACACATCTTCCCGTGACATCACCCCTGCACTCATACAGAACACCAGTGACTGTCTCTCTGCTGTCTCTAATATCATGTCCTCGCTCTATCGGAAACTAAATCTCTCTAAGACTGAACTACTACTGTTTCCACCATCTAACAGATCTGTCCCTGATATATCCATTGCAGTCTCAGGCCTTCCTATAACTCCTAGGCAGCATGCCCGCTGCCTTGGGGTCATATTTGACGCAGACCTTTCCTTCACCCCTCATATTGAATCACTCGCACGTTCATGTCACCTCCACCTCAAAAACATCTCCAGAATACGCCCTTTCCTTACCAGAGATACACTAAAGACACTTATTGTCTCTCTGATTCATTCTCGCCTTGACTACTGTAATTCCTTACTAATCGGTCTTCCCCTCACTAAACTCTCTCCTCTACAATCTATTCTGAATGCAGCGGCCAGGCTCATCTATCAGGCTAGACGCTACAGCGATGCCTCCGGTCTGTGCCAGTCGCTACATTGGCTGCTTATTCATTATAGAATAAAATATAAAGTTATTACTCTCATCCACAAGGCTCTCCATAATGTCGCACCTCCCTACATTTCTTCCCTCATCTCTGTCTACCGCCCAACCCGTGTTCTCCGCTCACTCAATGACCTAACACTTACATCCTCTATTATCAGAACCTCCCATGCTCGTATACAAGACTTCTCCCGAGCTGCACCACTTCTCTGGAATGCTCTACCCCGGACAATCAGATTAACTCCCAACTTCTACAGTTTCAAACGCAAACTAAAGACGCATCTTTTCAGACAAGCCTATCACAATTCCTAATGCACAAAATTGTCTGAACACTGTATAAGCAATGCCGCCCCTGCTACCTCTTGTGTCACCCTCTCTACCTCATAGATTGTAAGCTCTTTTGAGCAGGGCCCTCAGTCCCATTGTGTGAAATGACGTTCTTTGTTATGTATGTCTGTATCTGAACCCTATAAATTGTACAGCGCTGCGGAATATGTTGGCGCTATATAAATAAAATGTATTATTATTATTATTATCCCTGCTGAGACAGAAGTCTCATTGACGTCGGATTGCAGCGATTGCCTCAAAAGGTTATGCAACAAAATATTATGTTACGGGAACCATCATTTCTGTCCGGGCCTGTCATGAGGTTTATTTTATTTTTTTAAAATTCTGTTGAAGCGAAAAGCAATGTCTGACTTTCATTTGTTCATTTTCATAGAATTTTTATTCATTATTACTTTTGTCAGATTCCTGTTATTTCTGGGACCATTGTGGGTTTTTCTTTCATTAAACGAGGGGGAACAACAATTTTGTCCACGTGTGTATGAGACAATGCAATATACAACGTGACATACTGCACCTGTACCAGAGCGCACTACAGCCAGGTGATGGCCAGAGGGCAGTACAGTTACAAAGCAGGATCAGGGAGCGGAACAGCCAAGACGTCATTTGCAACTCTACCTGATGCATCTCTATCTTGTCTACACAATGTCTCACTCTCTGACAGCAAACCGGACTGCCAAGATGGGTCTCTGGAGACATCTTCATTCATGTGCTGGTACACGGACAAAACCCTCAGGCCACACATAAAGAACAAATTTAAGAATGTATTTATTATATAAAAACACATAGTCCACAGGTCCTTAGGCACCGACACAGAGACCTCACTCCACAGGTTAACATCCTGGACACAAGTCAGGACTGGAGGAGGACAACCTGAGCTCTTATCTGGAAGCTACAATCTCTGCAATTCTCCTGAAAATGTCCGTCAGACCTGATGAGCGATCTCTTGTATCTTCTGCAGCATATCCTCAGACTGCAGCTGCTCCAACGTCAAGAGAGACAAGCCAAGCTGATCCTCCTACAAAAGATACAGAGAACATGAGCAGAGACAGTCCAGATGGTCCTAGTACAGAGAACGGAGTACACAGTCCAGATAGCCCTAGCACAGAGGAGACAGAGAACATGAACAGAGACAGTCCAGATGGTCCTAGTACAGAGAACGGAGTAGACAGTTCAAGTGGTCCTAGTACAGAGAACAGGAGCAGAGACAGTCCAGGTATTCCTAGTACAGAAGAGGCAGAGAACATGAGCAGAGACAGTCCAGATGGTCCTAGTACAGAGAACAGGAGCAGAGACAGTCCAGATAGCACTAGCACAGAGGAGACAGAGAAAATGAGCAGAGAGAGTTCAGATGGTCTTAGTACAGAGGAGACATAGAATAGGAGCAGAGACAGTTCTGGTGGTCTTACCGTAGTACAGAGGAGATATAGAATAAGAGCAGAGACAGTTCTGGTGGTCCTAGTACAGAGGACACTATTTTTCCTAGTTCAGACCTGGACACATTTTTATTTTTTTCATACATGTGATTTTAAGGGCCATAACATTTATTTCCTTTGGATTATTCAATTAATTTTTGCGGCTTTTTTCGGTGATAAATATGGCTTTATCTTTATGTAGTTTATTTATTTTAATATCCAATAAATGTAAACAAAAAAGGAGGAGAAATAGCTAGTTTTTCACATTTTTCATGTTTTTTTAAATTTACGGTAATAGCACGAAGCAGTTTTCACTATCTGTTATGGTCATTCTTACTGTGGCGATACTTACTGTTGTGTCACTGGGGGTAGGCTAGAGCTTGTGGCGGGGGTGGTACATTCTTTTTTTTTTTTCCTTACACCCTGTGCCCCCCATAAGTCATAACAGACCATCAGGGAGTCCTTTCTTTTTGAGGTTTTCTCCAGTAACTGAGTCTGATATATACAACCTCTTATAGTGTTCTCCAATACTGATCTGGGTAGGACCCAGCAACTTACGGAGTTCCCAGATGATCGTGTGACTGCTGAATCATGGCGGCTCCCACAACTGTGCACACAGCGATCGGGATAACAGGGATAGTAATAAACTGTCCTGGCCTTCCCTATGATATGTCCCGGTCGTAGTAACAGTCGACATCCCGTTCCTAAAGCTGCACGATTTTGTGGACCAGGCTAATCTTGCAAGGATGCCTGGACCTTGCACAGATCCATTTAGGCAACTGTAAGTGGATGGGAAGCATGTGCAGCTCTGCTCCTATTCCTGTGGATAGGCCTTCTCTATGAATTGATTTAGGCCCGGACAAACCCTTTAAGTGACTCTTATAGATATACCTTTAAGAAAAGTGACCAAAAAGTCAGGCCTATTACTCTGGATTGCCTAATAAACTTACTTGAAGCAATGGGTGCCGGTTATTCTTTCTAACACTTTATGGAATGTGATCCTATCCCGGCTCCTACCTCCAATAATCTGGAGTGCGCCATATAATACTTTGCTGTATGACTTTTTTCATGTGCACTCCGGGAGATAAAGTCTACAGAGACCTTCTCCTACGATCTAGAAGAGAATACGCACTCTCAAGTGATTTCCTTCAGGTCATATGAACCTGAAGATGAATCCAGACATCTGGTGGGCCTGGAGTTACACAGTGCAACTTTCAGTAAACATCTCCGGGTACAAGGTGAGTATATAGAAGGAGAACACTGTGCCCTATAAAAGTAAATCCCGAGCAAGTGCACACTGGACATGATGGCATTAACAGTGGATTACCTGCATAAGGGATCACATCGCCCCTGGATTAAATGGCAAACACCGAATCCCACTTGCAAGCTATAACTGCAGCAAAACTTACATGACGTAGGCCTCATGCACACTACCAAGTAAACAGGCCAAGATAGTTCAGGTTTTTTCTTTTAACACAAGGCACTTTGATGACACTTGGATACTATGTGAGTGCCTTACATGACCTATTAACTTCATTGTGGGGAATGCCTTAGTGCAGCCGGGAACTGCTTCAAGCATCAGAACATACATTGTCAGAAATACAATACTATATGGATCTTCTATAAATAGTCCTTATGGAGAACAACATCTTACTCCGGACACTTACTATGTATAGATACAGGGCACCATATTAGGGCCCGATGTAGCAACCCCATAAGACGCCATTGGTCCATTCTCTTGAGTGATTATCCAACAGTTTATAATCCCTTTGCCTCCTGCTTTAGGCCCCCGTAACCCTATAGTTTTAATTGGGATAAGCCTCAAACATGTTATTTCTATGCTAATTGTACATTGGTATTTTGGGTCTGAACATCAGTCATTATTTCGGGATTGCTTATCCTTAGATCTAGTCACATCACTCTCCATATATTACAGCCATCTCATTGCTAGTTTGTAATGGTAGCTGCATCATAATATTGACTGGATTTGTTTGTCACATTTTTATCTACGCCTATACGTATATCTTATACCTTTAGTCTCAGATTTTTTTCAAAAAGGTCTATTGGTGACCGAAATGTCCCGGTTTTTTCTCTGGATTGTCTAATAAGCTTACCTGAAGCACAAATAAACTGGTGGATGTTTCTTTAAAAGAATGTATGGTACCGACCTCTATTAATGTGGACTACAGAAGAGGAGGTGTTGCGGAAGGTTAACTCACCCTACGGAATGGTTGCGCCATTTCCCTCAGGAAGTGTCGGGATAAGTGAATGCATTCATCCACTGTCAGATTGAGATTAGCGTCTGTCAGGTGTTCCTGAATCCACAGTGGTAACTTTCCCTTCTTGTCGGACCGCGCGTATCTCTGTAAAAGAAACTCAGATCATCAAACATATCCACTGCATCTACTGTCTCCCCCCCTTTAAGATATGTTGCTAATATCAGCTCATTGGGGGTCCAGCACCCAGCTGATCTAAGCTACTGACTGACAGAGAGCAGAGCCAGAAGCAGATAACTGGGAACTCTGTAAAGCGGCTGTATACTGCCCATACTTTAGTGTCTATGAGCCGACCCCTGTGAATCTGATATTACTCATCTATCCCAAAGCTAGCTCATTAAAGGGGCTCTATCATTTGAAAATCGTGTTTTTACATAGTGATATGCCTGAATAAGCTTTAAAAAGGCTATTCAGGTGCTGCTAGTAGACTTCGAAAAGACCCACCGTTTTGGGTTTTTTTAACATGTAAATGAACCTCTCCGTGCACCCTGGGCATTCCCCAAGCCATCGTGCACCCCGTGTGTCATACCTTGGTAACGCCCTCTCTTTTGCTTGTGCTCCATGATTGTTCTCCTCCATTGTTGTAACCGCCTCCATTCTTGCAGCCTCGATCCCTGCGCTTTGAAATCTCGGGCATGCACAACAATACTCCCTTCTGAGTACTACTGCACATGCCTGGACGCAATTTTCTTGTGGACAATGGAAGAAAGCGCACAAGAAAATGGTGCCCGGGCATGTGCAGTAGTGCTCAGAAGGGAGCGTTACTGTGCATGCCCGAGATTTCAAAGCGCAGGGATCCAGGCTGCAGGAATGGAGGCGGTAACAACAACAGAGGAGGAGGGCAATCATGGACACAAGCAAAGGAGGGGGCATTACCAAGGTATGACACAGGGGGTGCACAATGGCCTGGAGAGGTTAGTTTACATATCGATATTACTGATATGTAAAAAACAAACAAACAGGAGGGGGTTCTAATACATATAATGATGTCTTGTGTGAAGGCACAGAACGGAAAATACGTAGAACGCTGTAACGATGTGTTAGCCAAGGATACAGCAGTCAAACTGCTCATGCCCCAAGCTTTGTGTATACATACAGATGAGATCCTATTAGATGGCGCTATGGGGTGCAGATAGGTTACCTTGTCAGCAAACAGCATGATCCCATAGTCCGTCTTCCCTCGGATGGCTCGGCCAACGCACTGTGCTGCATGTCTCATTGCATCAAAAGTAAGGAAATCATTCTCCCGCAAGTGGAACTGATCGCGCAGGAACTGGAGACGAGCCTGCCGGACGAAAGACAGAATGAGAAAAGTTTTCTACATAGTGGGAGAGGAGAGAGGCAACCAGCTGCAAGACCGATGGACGTACCTTCAGTATACGGCTCTGGGTGTAGACATAGGGGACTCCGAACATGATGACAGCGCGGCCATAATGGTGGACTGGTGGGGAAGAGGAAATGTAGGGTTACTATGATATCAAATGAGGGGCACCTGGCACATGACACCCAACCCCCACTCACCAAAATCAATTCCCTCAGACACTTTTCCACGAGCGACAGAAAGTAAAATGGCGCCTCGTCCGTTCTCACAGGCCTGAAATGACAGCTCATAGTTAGAAAGATGTCCCAATAGAAGTCTCGGTCCCACCAGTCCAGGCTCACCTCCTGATACTTCTCTAGGGCCACACTGGTCTCCGCCCCGTCCTGGGTTTCTATGAAGATTAGCTTGTTCCTCTGGATATTCTCCAAAATTCCCTGAGAGAAAACACAAAAAGGTATTAATGGCTCGGGGCCTCAAACTGACCCCAGCAGGAAGAGGGGCAATGTACATGATTTGGACACCTCCAGGTCCAACATATTATGAGGCACCTACCTGCTCATACCATGAAGCCACAATGTTCTCCATATACTGGTAACTTGTGAAGAACCCCACTATCCCGTCAGGGACAATGGCAGACATCTCTAGGAGGAGGTTCCCATAGTTCCGCATGACAGCTGTGGGGTCAGAGGTCAGTGACATGATATAGCGAAATCATGGAAAGACACACAAGACACAATCTCTTACCCAGATCTTCCCTTGTTTCAAACTTGGAGCTCATTGCTACTTGGTCATTTCCTCGGGCAACAACCTGTGGTCAAACACACAGTGAATGTGGGCTGGAAGCTTTTCATGCCAAGCGGCCCCCTGTGTCACATAATAGATTCCTCTTACCATCGGACACAGACACACCCGCGACAATGTCATAGTGAATGTTGCCATTGTTACAGGTCGGAAGTCCAGGATTTTTGGGTAGATGTCCAATGGGGAGAGAGTCTGTGGACAACATACATTATAGGTGAGGATACGTATGGTGGGTGACGAGCAAAATGAGAACATTTGCGATTCATACCCCTGATGTGATGACGACAGACTGAAACCTCTGAAACACCGGCTTAATGGCGAGAGACGCATCCAGGCAGCTAAGGACGAGAAGAGGCAAAATGTCACATAATCTGCAGGGTTCACCCTATGCCTGCCAAGGCTATGAGGTCTTCTGTCTGGAAGATGGAGGCAGTCAGAAGAGAATTGTAGCAATGATAGGTACATAACCCCTGAACCCCTACAGCCCCAGGGTTCTGACCAGAATCAATGCAAGAACCCACAGCCCCCATGCCCTGGCGTCTTGATTACAAGCTATAAGTACCTACAGTCCCCCCACTACCTCCAGTTCTCACTACAATCACCCCTACCACCTCTAGTCCTGGCTACAATCTTTTTAAGTGTCCCAGCGATGATGCTAGTCTGTAAAGCCCGCATTTTTGACAGTGGAGAGATATCGGTACCAAAACTAAAGGCGCAGATATCTCAAGCACTGAGATGCATATTGGGAAAGATGAGAGTGTGCTGAATTCAGCACACTATCAGCTTTTCAGCAGTGTGTAATACCGCATATTGATGAGTACATGAAACATCCTCTTTAAGTACTTGCAGCCCCCCCCCCTTCCCCCACAACTGCCCTGGCATCCTCACTACAATTTCAGTATCTGCATTCCCCCTCCTCACACCATAGTTCTTGGGGTCACCTGAAGTGTAACACCGGGTTACTAATGGTTGGTGTCCTATCTTCAAATGGTTCAATGATGATCATGAAACCTGTGCGGAAAGAGAAAGAGCATAAGTGACACAGACAAGGTAGGACATGGGTTGGGCAGTCACCAGACTCTCACCTTTGGTATATGTGCTGACAAGTGTGGCAAAGTTAGTGATGAGGATGAGCGGAGACAGGTCCGTGATGTCTGCAATCTCCAGTGTCCGTGTCAAAGAGCGCAACCGTTCGGCACAAAACCTAAAGCATATGCAGCAGAGTTAGAGCTGACAACAAGACAGAGGCCTCAAAAACATGGTGAAAGGCAGGAGAGGAGGACATGTCCAGAAGACACAGCCTGATGTTTTAAGGGAAAGGATAAGGGGCACTAAGGGTAATCATGTCCAGAAGACACATTTAAGGGGAAGAATAACAGCATGCGAGGGTCAGGGTAGAAGGTCAAGTCCAGAAGACACAGCCTAATTTAATATGTGGCGGGGGGAGTATGTGCCTATGAGTAGGTCATGTACAGAAGATGTTATTTGGAGGACAGCTAAGGAAGACAGTAATCAGGGAAGGAGGGGGATCAGGCCCATAAGGAACAGCCTGGTGTTATTTGGAAAATGATAAGGGTCAGATCAGGTCCAGGGAAGAAAGTCAAGTCCATAAGAGGCAGCCTGATGTTATATGTTAGATTAAAAGGGGCAATTTAGGGTTTGTGGAAGAGGTCATGTCCAGAAGTCAAAGTTGAAAGTTATATGGAGGATAGAATAAGGAGCAGAAGAGGGTCAAGGGAGGAGGTCACATCTAGAAGGAACAATTTGGTGTCATATGGGAAGTGGGAAGAAAAGCGGAAGACAAGAGTTTGGGAATTGGATTACAACCAGAAGAAACCATTTTACATTATATGGGAGTGGAAGTCCCATCCAGGAGGAACAGCCTGATGGTCGGGGAGAGATGAGTGCTGGAAAGTCAACATAAGCAGAATTCTCCGCTTGTCTCAAAGGGTGACCCAAGACATTGCTCAGAGGTCACATGATGCCAGGAACCTGCTCACCTCAATGGCTTCCGCTCAATGCAGACTTTCTCATAAAGGTCACGCAGAAAGGCAGCAGGACCCTCTTGGGTCACATGTCCAGAACGCAGACGAGACTTGACATAGCCAACCAGGCGCCGCAAGAAGCCCAGGAAGTGCAGAGCATTGCGGATACAGCCAGGGACAGCCTCTGTCAGAAAACAAAGGTAATTTGAGGGTGGCCTGGGACAACCTGAGGTTTACATGACTCCACCTGGTCTAATGCTACACCATGAATATATTTCAGCAGGGAGTGAAACTTCAGTCTGCTATATATGTCACCTCATATATGGAGTCACCCCTCCCCCACCTGCCTTACCTTTCAGGATCTCATCAGGTAACACAGGATTTGCTAGGTAAACATCTGTCTCACGGGCGACTGTGGCCTCGCGCAGACCTTCCACCAATCGAGCGTATTCTTGTTTTAGTTTCTGTTCATCACTGTCCTTAATCCTGAAAATAATGCAATGACTCAGAAAAAACCCTTAACATTCCCCGTAACGTTTCCCAAACCCCCCTCCACTTACTTTCTGATTCCCTCATCTCTCCCGTTTTCTGATGTGTCTCCCTCACCTCACCAATGATCTGCTGTTCCCCCTTCCCCAATACCATGCCACCCCCACTCCACCTCTCTTCCTTACTTCTGGATGGCAGTGTTGAGAGTGTCGATGTTGTTCTGGCAGCGCTCCAGAGTTCGGCGTGTTATGGTCACGCTCATGGAGTCGATACAGACGTTATCTACAGAGGAGACAGGAAGGTTTAATGAAGGACCTAACAGGACAGATGGAGGAGATTCTTTCACACTCACCAATGTTATGAGCCTCATCAAAAACGACTACAGATTTCTTGGACATCTCCCGAGACACCTGGTCTGCAATCTTCGGGTCCAGCAGATAATGATAACTGTACACGATGACGTTACATTGAGACAACTAAAGGAAGAGAGAAAGAATGAGCGGAGATCATGAAGGAACTGCATAAGCGGCCAGGAACCACAGATACTCACAGCATGGCGGGCCAAGAAGTACGGGCACCAGCCGCGCTGCCTTCCCAAGGTACGGAGGTCATCAAGATTGTAAATCCCGGGCGGAAGAGGAGTTTCCCTCCCGATTGCATCAAACTCCTGCAGGAAGAGACAGGTAAAATATTGTGCACATGAATGAATTCTTCAACCAATCTGAATTTCAGCCTTAACCCGCCTCCATCTTACCTCATAGAAACGGCAGGAGGGGACACTGGGGTCCCTATTCCTTTGTGCCCTCACAAAGGAGGCAGTGAGACTGTGACATTTCCCATCAATCTCCTTCCCAAAGCGGAGTGCGCTGACCTAATAAGACAAGACAAGAACCTGAAATAACAAGCAAGCAAAGAAGACGGAGGCACCAAGAGCATGTACCTACCTCCGGGTTCACACACAAATTACGTCTGGAACTCAAAGCCAATGCTAAGAAGTTGAGTTTCTCCCCGGTTTGGGTCTGAATGTACTCTGTCAACTTCCGGAGCTCCTCCACCACCTGCAAACAGTAAACATGAGAAGAGTGAAACGCTCACTACTATCCTGCCATGGCGGCTGCTGATGAGTCTTACCTTCTCTATCTCCGGGACAGTCCGGGAGCAATAGATGAGCTTGGTCACTTCCAAAGGATACGTCTAAAAATGACAATAATAGATATTAAAAGTAGAGCAGGGGGGGGGGGATGCAGACAATTCCCTGTGACTGACTACCCAGAGACCAGGACCGCCGGCCAAGCAGCTTTTCAAAGTGGTGCGGGGTCTAGAGTGTGGACTGGCTCGTGGTAATAGTGGTTTACAGTGTACAAGAAGAAGCAATAATGGCCGACTTGCCAGCAGTGTCATCAGGCAGGAGGGTCCATATTCCTGCTTCCCGGTTGCATCACTCCCCTCAGTGTCCAGGTCACTACAGCTGTGTGTCTGTGTGAACTACTCTGCCGAGCCTCAGCTTGGATGTCTGAATACAGCCTATGGTATACACAGAGGGATAAAGAAGGGCCCGGAAGCCACTCAGTAGAAGGGACCCACACTCACCCTCTGATAGGCCACAATCAGTGACAGCAACGACACCGTCTTTCCAGTCCCTGATGGCATCTCCAAGACTCCATGACCCTGCAGGAAAACACAGAACACATGACGAAAGACCACCAGCACAGACATCAATACCCACATAAACACCACCATCATCTCCACCACCTTGGCATCCAGAGTCCTCTTCAGCTCCAGCATATAGGAGTACTGCTCCGGATAGATGTATTCATAGGGGAAATAGACCAGTAACCCATCAATATTCAGCCTAGAAAAGATCACATGGCAATAAAGAGAGAAAGCTGTATACAAAAGGTGTATATATAATATAGAGGCTGTATACAGAAGGTGTGTGTGTGTGTATATATATATATATATATATATATATATATTTATTATAGAGGCTGTATATAGGAGGTGTGCATACATAATATACAGGCTGTATACAGAGAAAGAGGTGTATGGATATATCAAAGAGATACAGAAGCTGCATATATAATATACAGGATGTATACAGAGGTATATAACATATTTGTATATAACTTAGATGCTGTATACAAGTTTGTGTATAACATAGGCTATGTACAGAAAATGTGTATATAATATAGAGGAAGAATGCAGGAGGTGTGTGTATATAATATACAGGCAGTATACAGGTGGTGTGTATATAGAGGATGTCTACAGGAGGTGTGTATATAGAGGATGTCTACAGGAGGTGTGTATATAATATAGACGCTGTATACAGAATGTGTGTATATAATATAGAGGATGAATGCAGGAGGTGTGTGTATATAATATACAGGCAGTATACAGGTGGTGTGTATATAGAGGATGTCTACAGGAGGTGTGTATATAATATAGAGACTGTACACAGAAGGTGTATATACAATATAGAGGCAGTATACAGGAGCTGTGTGTATATAATATAGAGGCAGTACACAGAAGGTGTATATACAATATACAGGCAGTATACAGGTGGTGTGTGTATATAATATACAGGCAGTATACAGCAGGAATGTGTATATAATATAGAGGCAGTACACAGAAGGTGTGTATATAATGTACAGGCTGTATACAGGAGGTGTGTATATAATGTACAGGCTGTATACAGCAGGTAGATACAGATATATATCTATATACACATGTATGATCAGACATGGCTTACTTCATTTCTGCCGCTGACTCCGCCTCCACCGGACAGGCCACGCCCTAGAACAATTCACGCCGCTGATTGGCTGCTCAGGCTTTTCCCTCACGTTGACTTTGCTGCATAGAAGAGTCGCCATCATTGATGACATAAAACGCACCAGTAGGAGAAGAGAATGCAGTCATGTGACTAGCAACCTCTGACCCGGGTGTGGAAAACGAATGAAGTTTTATCGAGAGACTGGCGGAAGTTTTACTGCGGAGTATGATGGGAAATAGAATGGTGAGCGGCCCCGCCCGCTCCGAGGGGTGTGGCGTCTGAGGCGTCTCCTAGCAACTGCACTGTCTAGCGGCACCATGATAGAACGGTCACTAGTGAGGGTGATAGAGGGGGTGTCCTAGTGCCTGAGACAGCTCCATTATACACGGGTCACTAGTGAGGGTGATAGAGGGGGTGTCCTAGTGCCTGAGACAGCTCCATTATACACGGGTCACTAGTGAGGGTGATAGAGCGGGTGTCCTAGTGTCAGAGACAGCTCCATTATACACGGGTCACTAGTGAGGGTGATAGAGGGGGTGTCCTAGTGCCAGAGACAGCTCCATTATACACGGGTCACTAGTGAGGGTGATAGAGGGGGTGTCCTAGTGTCAGAGACAGCTCCATTATACACGGGTCACTAGTGAGGGTGATAGAGGGGGTGTCCTAGTGCCAGAGACAGCTCCATTATAGACCGGTCACTAGTGAGGGTGATAGAGGGGGTGTCCTAGTGCCAGAGACAGCTCCATTATACACGGGTCACTAGTGAGGGTGATAGAGGGGGTGTCCTAGTGCCAGAGACAGCTCCATTATAGACCGGTCACTAGTGAGGGTGATAGAGGGGGTGTCCTAGTGCCAGAGACAGCTCCATTATACACGGGTCACTAGTGAGGGTGATAGAGGGGGTGTCCTAGTGCCAGAGACAGCTCCATTATAGACCGGTCACTAGTGAGGGTGATAGAGGGGGTGTCCTAGTGCCAGAGACAGCTCCATTATACACGGGTCACTAGTGAGGGTGATAGAGGGGGTGTCCTAGTGCCAGAGACAGCTCCATTATACACAGGTCACTAGTGAGGGTGATAGAAGGGGTGTCCTAGTGCCAGAGACAGCTCCATTATACACGGGTCACTAGTGAGGGTGATAGAGGGGGTGTCCTAGTGTCAGAGACAGCTCCATTATACACGGGTCACTAGTGAGGGTGATAGAGGGGGTGTCCTAGTGCCTGAGACAGCTCCATTATACACGGGTCACTAGTGAGGGTGATAGAAGGGGTGTCCTAGTGTCAGAGACAGCTCCATTATACACGGGTCACTAGTGAGGGTGATAGAGGGGGTGTCCTAGTGTCAGAGACAGCTCCATTATACACGGGTCACTAGTGAGAGTGATAGAGGGGGTGTCCTAGTGTCAGAGACAGCTCCATTATACACGGGTCACTAGTGAGGGTGATAGAGGGGGTGTCCTAGTGTCAGAGACGGCTCCATTATACACGGGTCACTAGTGAGGGTGATAGAGGGGGTGTCCTAGTGTCAGAGACAGCTCCATTATACACGGGTCACTAGTGAGGGTGATAGAGGGGGTGTCCTAGTGCCAGAGACAGCTCCATTATACACGGGTCACTAGTGAGGGTGATAGAGGGGGTGTCCTAGTGCCAGAGACAGCTCCATTATACACGGGTCACTAGTGAGGGTGATAGAGGGGGTGTCCTAGTGCCAGAGACAGCTCCATTATACACGGGTCACTAGTGAGGGTGATAGAGGGGGTGTCCTAGTGCCAGAGACAGCTCCATTATACACGGGTCACTAGTGAGGTTGATAGAGGGGGTGTCCTAGTGCCAGAGACAGCTCCATTATACACGGGTCACTAGTGAGGGTGATAGAGGGGGTGTCCTAGTGCCAGAGACAGCTCCATTATACACGGGTCACTAGTGAGGGTGATAGAGGGGGTGTCCTAGTGCCAGAAACAGCTCCATTATACACGGGTCACTAGTGAGGGTGATAGAGGGGGTGTCCTAGTGTCAGAGACAGCTCCATTATACACGGGTCACTAGTGAGGGTGACAGAGGGGGTGTCCTAGTGCCAGAGACAGCTCCATTATACACGGGTCACTAGTGAGGTTGATAGAGGGGGTGTCCTAGTGCCAGAGACAGCTCCATTATACACGGGTCACTAGTGAGGGTGATAGAGGGGGTGTCCTAGTGCCAGAGACAGCTCCATTATACACGGGTCACTAGTGAGGGTGATAGAGGGGGTGTCCTAGTGCCAGAGACAGCTCCATTATACACGGGTCACTAGTGAGGGTGATAGAGGGGGTGTCCTAGTGCCAGAGACAGCTCCATTATACACGGGTCACTAGTGAGGTTGATAGAGGGGGTGTCCTAGTGCCAGAGACAGCTCCATTATACACGGGTCACTAGTGAGGGTGATAGAGGGGGTGTCCTAGTGCCAGAGACAGCTCCATTATACACGGGTCACTAGTGAGGTTGATAGAGGGGGTGTCCTAGTGCCAGAGACAGCTCCATTATACACGGGTCACTAGTGAGGCTGATAGAGGGGGTGTCCTAGTGCCAGAGACAGCTCCATTATACACAGGTCACTAGTGAGGGTGATAGAGCGGGTGTCCTAGTGCCAGAGACAGCTCCATTATACACGGGTCACTAGTGAGGGTGATAGAGGGGGTGTCCTAGTGCCTGAGACACTATATTATACACGGGTCACTAGTGAGGGTGATAGAGGGGGTGTCCTAGTGCCAGAGACAGCTCCATTATACACGGGTCACTAGTGAGGGTGACAGAGGGGGTGTCCTAGTGCCAGAGACAGCTCCATTATACACGGGTCACTAGTGAGGGTGATAGAGGGGGTGTCCTAGTACCTGAGACAGCTCCATTATACACGGGTCACTAGTGAGGGTGATAGAGCGGGTGTCCTAGTGCCAGAGACAGCTCCATTATACACGGGTCACTAGTGAGGGTGATAGAGGGGGTGTCCTAGTGCCAGAGACAGCTCCATTATACACGGGTCACTAGTGAGGGTGATAGAGGGGGTGTCCTAGTGCCAGAGACAGCTCCATTATACACGGGTCACTAGTGAGGGTGATAGAGGGGGTGTCCTAGTGCCAGAGACAGCTCCATTATACACGGGTCACTAGTGAGGGTGATAGAGGGGGTGTCCTAGTGCCAGAGACAGCTCCATTATACACGGGTCACTAGTGAGGGTGATAGAGCGGGTGTCCTAGTGCCAGAGACAGCTCCATTATACACGGGTCACTAGTGAGGGTGATAGAGCGGGTGTCCTAGTGCCAGAGACAGCTCCATTATACACGGGTCACTAGTGAGGGTGATAGAGCGGGTGTCCTAGTGCCAGAGACAGCTCCATTATACACGGGTCACTAGTGAGGGTGATAGAGGGGGTGTCCTAGTGCCTGGAACACCTCCATTATAGATCGATCACTAGTGAGGGTGATAGAGGGGGTGTCCTAGTGCCAGAGACAGCGCCATTATACACGGGTCACTAGTGAGGGTGATAGAGGGGGTGTCCTAGTGCCAGAGACAGCTCCATTATAGACCGGTCACTAGTGAGGGTGATAGAGGGGGTGTCCTAGTGCCAGAGACAGCTCCATTATACACGGGTCACTAGTGAGGGTGACAGAGGGGGTGTCCTAGCGCCAGAGACAGCTCCATTATACACGGGTCACTAGTGAGGGTGATAGAGGGGGTGTCCTAGTGCCTGAGACAGCTCCATTATACACGGGTCACTAGTGAGGGTGATAGAGCGGGTGTCCTAGTGCCAGAGACAGCTCCATTATACACGGGTCACTAGTGAGGGTGATAGAGGGGGTGTCCTAGTGCCAGAGACAGCTCCATTATACACGGGTCACTAGTGAGGGTGATAGAGGGGGTGTCCTAGTGCCAGAGACAGCTCCATTATACACGGGTCACTAGTGAGGGTGATAGAGGGGGTGTCCTAGTGCCAGAGACAGCTCCATTATACACGGGTCACTAGTAAGGGTGATAGAGGGGGTGTCCTAGTGCCAGAGACAGCTCCATTATACACGGGTCACTAGTGAGGGTGATAGAGCGGGTGTCCTAGTGCCAGAGACAGCTCCATTATACACGGGTCACTAGTGAGGGTGATAGAGGGGGTGTCCTAGTGCCAGAGACAGCTCCATTATACACAGGTCACTAGTGAGGGTGATAGAGGGGGTGTCCTAGTGCCTGGAACACCTCCATTATAGATCGGTCACTAGTGAGGGTGATAGAGGGGGTGTCCTAGTGCCAGAGACAGCTCCATTATACACGGGTCACTAGTGAGGGTGATAGAGCGGGTGTCCTAGTGCCAGAGACAGCTCCATTATACACGGGTCACTAGTGAGGGTGATAGAGGGGGTGTCCTAGTGCCAGAGACAGCTCCATTATACACGGGTTACTAGTGAGGGTGACAGAGGGGGTGTCCTAGTGCCAGAGACAGCTCCATTATACACGGGTCACTAGTGAGGGTGATAGAGGGGGTGTCCTAGTGCCTGAGACAGCTCCATTATACACGGGTCACTAGTGAGGGTGATAGAGGGGGTGTCCTAGTGCCAGAGACAGCTCCATTATACACGGGTCACTAGTGAGGGTGATAGAGGGGGTGTCCTAGTGCCAGAGACAGCTCCATTATACACGGGTCACTAGTAAGGGTGATAGAGGGGGTGTCCTAGTGCCAGAGACAGCTCCATTATACACGGGTCACTAGTGAGGGTGATAGAGCGGGTGTCCTAGTGCCAGAGACAGCTCCATTATACACGGGTCACTAGTGAGGGTGATAGAGGGGGTGTCCTAGTGCCAGAGACAGCTCCATTATACACAGGTCACTAGTGAGGGTGATAGAGGGGGTGTCCTAGTGCCTGGAACACCTCCATTATAGATCGGTCACTAGTGAGGGTGATAGAGGGGGTGTCCTAGTGCCAGAGACAGCTCCATTATACACGGGTCACTAGTGAGGGTGATAGAGCGGGTGTCCTAGTGCCAGAGACAGCTCCATTATACACGGGTCACTAGTGAGGGTGATAGAGGGGGTGTCCTAGTGCCAGAGACAGCTCCATTATACACGGGTTACTAGTGAGGGTGACAGAGGGGGTGTCCTAGTGCCAGAGACAGCTCCATTATACACGGGTCACTAGTGAGGGTGATAGAGGGGGTGTCCTAGTGCCTGAGACAGCTCCATTATACACGGGTCACTAGTGAGGGTGATAGAGGGGGTGTCCTAGTGCCAGAGACAGCTCCATTATACACGGGTCACTAGTGAGGGTGATAGAGGGGGTGTCCTAGTGCCAGAGACAGCTCCATTATACACGGGTCACTAGTGAGGGTGATAAAGCGGGTGTCCTAGTGCCAGAGACAGCTCCATTATACACGGGTCACTAGTGAGGGTGATAGAGCGGGTGTCCTAGTGCCAGAGACAGCTCCATTATACACGGGTCACTAGTGAGGGTGATAGAGGGGGTGTCCTAGTGCCTGGAACACCTCCATTATAGATCGGTCACTAGTGAGGGTGATAGAGGGGGTGTCCTAGTGCCAGAGACAGCGCCATTATACACGGGTCACTAGTGAGGGTGATAGAGCGGGTGTCCTAGTGCCAGAGACAGCGCCATTATACACGGGTCACTAGTGAGGGTGATAGAGGGGGTGTCCTAGTGCCAGAGACAGCTCCATTATAGACCGGTCACTAGTGAGGGTGATAAAGGGGGTGTCCTAGTGCCAGAGACAGCTCCATTATACACGGGTCACTAGTGAGGGTGACAGAGGGGGTGTCCTAGTGCCAGAGACACTATATTATACACGGGTCACTAGTGAGGGTGATAGAGCGGGTGTCCTAGTGCCAGAGACAGCTCCATTATACACGGGTCACTAGTGAGGGTGATAGAGCGGGTGTCCTAGTGCCAGAGACAGCTCCATTATACACGGGTCACTAGTGAGGGTGATAGAGGGGGTGTCCTAGTGCCAGAGACAGCTCCATTATACACGGGTCACTAGTGAGGGTGATAGAGCGGTTGTCCTAGTGCCAGAGACAGCTCCATTATAGACCGGTCACTAGTGAGGGTGATAGAGGGGGTGTCCTAGTGCCAGAGACAGCTCCATTATACACGGGTCACTAGTGAGGGTGATAGAGGGGGTGTCCTAGTGCCAGAGACAGCTCCATTATACACGTGTCACTAGTGAGGGTGATAGAGCGGGTGTCCTAGTGCCAGAGACAGCTCCATTATACACGGGTCACTAGTGAGGGTGATAGAGCGGGTGTCCTAGTGCCAGAGACAGCTCCATTATACACGGGTCACTAGTGAGGGTGATAGAGGGGGTGTCCTAGTGCCTGGAACACCTCCATTATAGATCGGTCACTAGTGAGGGTGATAGAGGGGGTGTCCTAGTGCCAGAGACAGCGCCATTATACACGGGTCACTAGTGAGGGTGATAGAGCGGGTGTCCTAGTGCCAGAGACAGCTCCATTATACACGGGTCACTAGTGAGGGTGATAGAGGGGGTGTCCTAGTGCCAGAGACAGCTCCATTATACACGGGTCACTAGTGAGGGTGATAGAGGGGGTGTCCTAGTGCCTGAGACAGCTCCATTATACACGGGTCACTAGTGAGGGTGATAGAGGGGGTGTCCTAGTGCCAGAGACAGCTCCATTATACACGGGTCACTAGTGAGGGTGATAGAGGGGGTGTCCTAGTGCCAGAGACAGCTCCATTATACACGGGTCACTAGTGAGGGTGATAGAGCGGGTGTCCTAGTGCCAGAGACAGCTCCATTATACACGGGTCACTAGTGAGGGTGATAGAGGGGGTGTCCTAGTGCCAGAGACAGCTCCATTATACACAGGTCACTAGTGAGGGTGATAGAGGGGGTGTCCTAGTGCCTGGAACACCTCCATTATAGATCGGTCACTAGTGAGGGTGATAGAGGGGGTGTCCTAGTGCCAGAGACAGCTCCATTATACACGGGTCACTAGTGAGGGTGATAGAGGGGGTGTCCTAGTGCCTGAGACAGCTCCATTATACACGGGTCACTAGTGAGGGTGATAGAGGGGGTGTCCTAGTGCCAGAGACAGCTCCATTATACACGGGTCACTAGTGAGGGTGATAGAGGGGGTGTCCTAGTGCCAGAGACAGCTCCATTATACACGGGTCACTAGTGAGGGTGATAGAGCGGGTGTCCTAGTGCCAGAGACAGCTCCATTATACACGGGTCACTAGTGAGGGTGATAGAGGGGGTGTCCTAGTGCCAGAGACAGCTCCATTATACACGGGTCACTAGTGAGGGTGACAGAGGGGGTGTCCTAGTGCCAGAGACAGCTCCATTATACACGAGTCACTACTGAGGGTGATAGAGGGGGTGTCCTAGTGCCTGAGACAGCTCCATTATACACGGGTCACTAGTGAGGGTGATAGAGGGGGTGTCCTAGTGCCAGAGACAGCTCCATTATACACGGGTCACTAGTGAGGGTGATAGAGGGGGTGTCCTAGTGCCAGAGACAGCTCCATTATACACGGGTCACTAGTGAGAGTGATAGAGCGGGTGTCCTAGTGCCAGAGACAGCTTCATTATACACGGGTCACTAGTGAGGGTGATAGAGCGGGTGTCCTAGTGCCAGAGACAGCTCCATTATACACAGGTCACTAGTGAGGGTGATAGAGCGGGTGTCCTAGTGCCAGAGACAGCTCCATTATACACGGGTCACTAGTGAGGGTGATAGAGGGGGTGTCCTAGTGCCTGGAACACCTCCATTATAGATCGGTCACTAGTGAGGGTGATAGAGGGGGTGTCCTAGTGCCAGAGACAGCGCCATTATACACGGGTCACTAGTGAGGGTGATAGAGGGGGTGTCCTAGTGCCAGAGACAGCTCCATTATAGACCGGTCACTAGTGAGGGTGATAGAGGGGGTGTCCTAGTGCCAGAGACAGCTCCATTATAGACCGGTCACTAGTGAGGGTGATAGAGGGGGTGTCCTAGTGCCAGAGACAGCTCCATTATACACGGGTCACTAGTGAGGGTGACAGAGGGGGTGTCCTAGTGCCAGAGACACTATATTATACACGGGTCACTAGTGAGGGTGATAGAGCGGGTGTCCTAGTGCCAGAGACAGCTCCATTATACACGGGTCACTAGTGAGGGTGACAGAGGGGGTGTCCTAGTGCCAGAGACACTATATTATACACGGGTCACTAGTGAGGGTGATAGAGCGGGTGTCCTAGTGCCAGAGACAGCTCCATTATACACGGGTCACTAGTGAGGGTGATAGAGCGGGTGTCCTAGTGCCAGAGACAGCTCCATTATACACGGGTCACTAGTGAGGGTGATAGAGGGGGTGTCCTAGTGCCAGAGACAGCTCCATTATACACGGGTCACTAGTGAGGGTGATAGAGCGGGTGTCCTAGTGCCAGAGACAGCTCCATTATAGACCAGTCACTAGTGAGGGTGATAGAGGGGGTGTCCTAGTGCCAGAGACAGCTCCATTATACACGGGTCACTAGTGAGGGTGATAGAGGGGGTGTCCTAGTGCCAGAGACAGCTCCATTATACACGGGTCACTAGTGAGGGTGATAGAGCGGGTGTCCTAGTGCCAGAGACAGCTCCATTATACACGGGTCACTAGTGAGGGTGATAGAGCGGGTGTCCTAGTGCCAGAGACAGCTCCATTATACACGGGTCACTAGTGAGGGTGATAGAGGGGGTGTCCTAGTGCCTGGAACACCTCCATTATAGATCGGTCACTAGTGAGGGTGATAGAGGGGGTGTCCTAGTGCCAGAGACAGCGCCATTATACACGGGTCTCTAGTGAGGGTGATAGAGCGGGTGTCCTAGTGCCAGAGACAGCTCCATTACACACGGGTCACTAGTGAGGGTGATAGAGGGGGTGTCCTAGTGCCAGAGACAGTTCCATTATACACGGGTCACTAGTGAGGGTGACAGAGGGGGTGTCCTAGTGCCAGAGACAGCTCCATTATACACGGGTCACTAGTGAGGGTGATAGAGGGGGTGTCCTAGTGCCAGAGACAGCTCCATTATACACGGGTCACTAGTGAGGGTGATAGAGGGGGTGTCCTAGTGCCAGAGACAGCTCCATTATACACGGGTCACTAGTGAGGCTGATAGAGGGGGTGTCCTAGTGCCAGAGACAGCTCCTTTATACACAGGTCACTAGTGAGGGTGATAGAGGGGGTGTCCTAGTGCCAGAGACAGCTCCATTATACACGGGTCACTAGTGAGGGTGATAGAGGGGGTGTCCTAGTGCCTGAGACACTATATTATACACGGGTCACTAGTGAGGGTGATAGAGGGGGTGTCCTAGTGCCAGAGACAGCTCCATTATACACGGGTCACTAGTGAGGGTGACAGAGGGGGTGTCCTAGTGCCAGAGACAGCTCCATTATACACGGGTCACTAGTGAGGGTGATAGAGGGGGTGTCCTAGTGCCAGAGACAACTCCATTATACACGGGTCACTAGTGAGGGTGACAGAGGGGGTGTCCTAGTGCCAGAGACAGCTCCATTATACACGGGTCACTAGTGAGGGTGATAGAGGGGGTGTCCTAGTGCCTGAGACAGCTCCATTATACACGGGTCACTAGTGAGGGTGATAGAGGGGGTGTCCTAGTGCCAGAGACAGCTCCATTATACACGGGTCACTAGTGAGGGTGATAGAGGGGGTGTCCTAGTGCCAGAGACAGCTCCATTATACACGGGTCACTAGTGAGGGTGATAGAGGGGGTGTCCTAGTGCCAGAGACAGCTCCATTATACACGGGTCACTAGTGAGGGTGATAGAGGGGGTGTCCTAGTGCCAGAGACAGCTCCATTATACACGGGTCACTAGTGAGGCTGATAGAGGGGGTGTCCTAGTGCCAGAGACAGCTCCATTATACACAGGTCACTAGTGAAGGTGATAGAGGGGGTGTCCTAGTGCCAGAGACAGCTCCATTATACACGGGTCACTAGTGAGGGTGATAGAGGGGGTGTCCTAGTGCCTGAGACACTATATTATACACGGGTCACTAGTGAGGGTGATAGAGGGGGTGTCCTAGTGCCAGAGACAGCTCCATTATACACGGGTCACTAGTGAGGGTGACAGAGGGGGTGTCCTAGTGCCAGAGACAGCTCCATTATACACGGGTCACTAGTGAGGGTGATAGAGGGGGTGTCCTAGTGCCAGAGACAGCTCCATTATGCACGGGTCACTAGTGAGGGTGATAGAGGGGGTGTCCTAGTGCCAGAGACAGCTCCATTATACACGGGTCACTAGTGAGGGTGATAGAGGGGGTGTCCTAGTGCCAGAGACAGCTCCATTATACACGGGTCACTAGTGAGGGTGATAGAGGGGGTGTCCTAGTGCCAGAGACAGCTCCATTATACACGGGTCACTAGTGAGGGTGACAGAGGGGGTGTCCTAGTGCCAGAGACAGCTCCATTATACACGGGTCACTAGTGAGGGTGATAGAGGGGGTGTCCTAGTGCCTGAGACAGCTCCATTATACACGGGTCACTAGTGAGGGTGATAGAGCGGGTGTCCTAGTGCCAGAGACAGCTCCATTATACACGGGTCACTAGTGAGGGTGATAGAGGGGGTGTCCTAGTGCCAGAGACAGCTCCATTATACACGGGTCACTAGTGAGGGTGATAGAGGGGGTGTCCTAGTGCCAGAGACAGCTCCATTATACACGGGTCACTAGTGAGGGTGATAGAGGGGGTGTCCTAGTGCCAGAGACAGCTCCATTATACACGGGTCACTAGTGAGGGTGACAGAGGGGGTGTCCTAGTGCCAGAGACAGCTCCATTATACACGGGTCACTAGTGAGGGTGATAGAGGGGGTGTCCTAGTGCCTGAGACAGCTCCATTATACACGGGTCACTAGTGAGGGTGATAGAGCGGGTGTCCTAGTGCCAGAGACAGCTCCATTATACACGGGTCACTAGTGAGGGTGATAGAGGGGGTGTCCTAGTGCCAGAGACAGCTCCATTATACACGGGTCACTAGTGAGGGTGATAGAGGGGGTGTCCTGGTGCCAGAGACAGCTCCATTATACACGGGTCACTAGTGAGGGTGATAGAGGGGGTGTCCTAGTGCCAGAGACAGCTCCATTATACACGGGTCACTAGTGAAGGTGATAGAGGGGGTGTCCTAGTGCCAGAGACAGCTCCATTATACACAGGTCACTAGTGAGGGTGATAGAGGGGGTGTCCTAGTGCCTGGAACACTTCCATTATAGATCGGTCACTAGTGAGGGTGATAGAGGGGGTGTCCTAGTGCCAGAGACAGCTCCATTATACACAGGTCACTAGTGAGGGTGATAGAGCGGGTGTCCTAGTGCCAGAGACAGCTCCATTATACACGGGTCACTAGTGAGGGTGATAGAGGGGGTGTCCTAGTGCCAGAGACAGCTCCATTATACACGGGTCACTAGTGAGGGTGATAGAGGGGGTGTCCTGGTGCCAGAGACAGCTCCATTATACACGGGTCACTAGTGAGGGTGATAGAGCGGGTGTCCTAGTGCCAGAGACAGCTCCATTATACACGGGTCACTAGTGAGGGTGATAGAGCGGGTGTCCTAGTGCCAGAGACAGCTCCATTATACACGCGTCACTAGTGAGGGTGATAGAGCGGGTGTCCTAGTGCCAGAGACAGCTCCATTATACACGGGTCACTAGTGAGGGTGATAAAGGGGGTGTCCTAGTGCCTGGAACACCTCCATTATAGATCGGTCACTAGTGAGGGTGATAGAGGGGGTGTCCTAGTGCCAGAGACAGCGCCATTATACACGGGTCACTAGTGAGGGTGATAGAGCGGGTGTCCTAGTGCCAGAGACAGCGCCATTATACACGGGTCACTAGTGAGGGTGATAGAGGGGGTGTCCTGGTGCCAGAGACAGCTCCATTATAGACCGGTCACTAGTGAGGGTGATAGAGGGGGTGTCCTAGTGCCAGAGACAGCTCCATTATACACGGGTCACTAGTGAGGGTGACAGAGGGGGTGTCCTAGTGCCAGAGACACTATATTATACACGGGTCACTAGTGAGGGTGATAGAGGGGGTGTCCTAGTGCCAGAGACAGCTCCATTATACACGGGTCACTAGTGAGGGTGATAGAGCGGGTGTCCTAGTGCCAGAGACAGCTCCATTATACACGGGTCACTAGTGAGGGTGATAGAGGGGGTGTCCTAGTGCCAGAGACAGCTCCATTATACACGGGTCACTAGTGAGGGTGATAGAGCGGGTGTCCTAGTGCCAGAGACAGCTCCATTATAGACCGGTCACTAGTGAGGGTGATAGAGGGGGTGTCCTAGTGCCAGAGACAGCTCCATTATACACGGGTCACTAGTGAGGGTGATAGAGGGGGTGTCCTAGTGCCAGAGACAGCTCCATTATACACGGGTCACTAGTGAGGGTGATAGAGCGGGTGTCCTAGTGCCAGAGACAGCTCCATTATACACGGGTCACTAGTGAGGGTGATAGAGCGGGTGTCCTAGTGCCAGAGACAGCTCCATTATACACGGGTCACTAGTGAGGGTGATAGAGGGGGTGTCCTAGTGCCTGGAACACCTCCATTATAGATCGGTCACTAGTGAGGGTGATAGAGGGGGTGTCCTAGTGCCAGAGACAGCGCCATTATACACGGGTCACTAGTGAGGGTGATAGAGGGGGTGTCCTAGTGCCAGAGTCAGCTCCATTATACACGGGTCACTAGTGAGGGTGATAGAGCGGGTGTCCTAGTGCCAGAGACAGCTCCATTATACACGGGTCACTAGTGAGGGTGATAGAGGGGGTGTCCTAGTGCCAGAGACAGCTCCATTATACACGGGTCACTAGTGAGAGTGATAGAGGGGGTGTCCTAGTGCCAGAGACAGCTCCATTATACACGGGTCACTAGTGAGGGTGATAGAGCGGATGTCCTAGTGCCAGAGACAGCTCCATTATACACGGGTCACTAGTGAGGGTGATAGAGGGGGGTGTCCTAGTGCCAGAGACACCTCCATTATACACGGGTCACTAGTGAGGGTGATAGAGGGGGTGTCCTAGTGCCAGAGACAGCTCCATTATACACGGGTCACTAGTGAGGGTGATAGAGGGGGTGTCCTAGTGCCAGAGACACCTCCATTATACACGGGTCACTAGTGAGGGTGATAAAGGGGGTGTCCTAGTGCCAGAGACAGCTCCATTATACACGGGTCACTAGTGAGGGTGATAGAGCGGGTGTCCTAGTGCCAGAGACAGCTCCATTATACACGGGTCACTAGTGAGGGTGATAGAGCGGGTGTCCTAGTGCCAGAGACAGCTCCATTATCCACGGGTCACTAGTGAGGGTGATAGGGGGGTGTCCTAGTGCCAGAGACAGCTCCATTATACACGGGTCACTAGTGAGGGTGATAGAGGGGGTGTCCTACTGCCTGAGACAGCTCCATTATACACGGGTCACTAGTGAGGGTGATAGAGGGGGTGTCCTAGTGCCAGAGACAGCTCCATTATACACGGGTCACTAGTGAGGGTGATAGAGGGGGGTGTCCTAGTGTCAGAGACAGCTCCATTATACACAGGTCACTAGTTAGGGTGATAGAGGGGGTGTCCTAGTGCCTGGAACACCTCCATTATAGATCGGTCACTAGTGAGGGTGATAGAGGGGGTGTCCTAGTGCCAGAGACAGCGCCATTATACACGGGTCACTAGTGAGGGTGATAGAGCGGGTGTCCTAGTGCCAGAGACAGCTCCATTATACACGGGTCACTAGTGAGGGTGATAGAGGGGGTGTCCTAGTGCCAGAGACAGCTCCATTATACACGGGTCACTAGTGAGGGTGATAGAGGGGGTGTCCTGGTGCCAGAGACAGCTCCATTATACACGGGTCACTAGTGAGGGTGATAGAGCGGGTGTCCTAGTGCCAGAGACAGCTCCATTATACACGGGTCACTAGTGAGGGTGATAGAGCGGGTGTCCTAGTGCCAGAGACAGCTCCATTATGCACGCGTCACTAGTGAGGGTGATAGAGCGGGTGTCCTAGTGCCAGAGACAGCTCCATTATACACGGGTCACTAGTGAGGGTGATAAAGGGGGTGTCCTAGTGCCTGGAACACCTCCATTATAGATCGGTCACTAGTGAGGGTGATAGAGGGGGTGTCCTAGTGCCAGAGACAGCGCCATTATACACGGGTCACTAGTGAGGGTGATAGAGCGGGTGTCCTAGTGCCAGAGACAGCGCCATTATACACGGGTCACTAGTGAGGGTGATAGAGGGGGTGTCCTGGTGCCAGAGACAGCTCCATTATAGACCGGTCACTAGTGAGGGTGATAGAGGGGGTGTCCTAGTGCCAGAGACAGCTCCATTATACACGGGTCACTAGTGAGGGTGACAGAGGGGGTGTCCTAGTGCCAGAGACACTATATTATACACGGGTCACTAGTGAGGGTGATAGAGCGGGTGTCCTAGTGCCAGAGACAGCTCCATTATACACGGGTCACTAGTGAGGGTGATAGAGCGGGTGTCCTAGTGCCAGAGACAGCTCCATTATACACGGGTCACTAGTGAGGGTGATAGAGGGGGTGTCCTAGTGCCAGAGACAGCTCCATTATACACGGGTCACTAGTGAGGGTGATAGAGCGGGTGTCCTAGTGCCAGAGACAGCTCCATTATAGACCGGTCACTAGTGAGGGTGATAGAGGGGGTGTCCTAGTGCCAGAGACAGCTCCATTATACACGGGTCACTAGTGAGGGTGATAGAGGGGGTGTCCTAGTGCCAGAGACAGCTCCATTATACACGGGTCACTAGTGAGGGTGATAGAGCGGGTGTCCTAGTGCCAGAGACAGCTCCATTATACACGGGTCACTAGTGAGGGTGATAGAGCGGGTGTCCTAGTGCCAGAGACAGCGCCATTATACACGGGTCACTAGTGAGGGTGATAGAGGGGGTGTCCTGGTGCCAGAGACAGCTCCATTATAGACCGGTCACTAGTGAGGGTGATAGAGGGGGTGTCCTAGTGCCAGAGACAGCTCCATTATACACGGGTCACTAGTGAGGGTGACAGAGGGGGTGTCCTAGTGCCAGAGACACTATATTATACACGGGTCACTAGTGAGGGTGATAGAGCGGGTGTCCTAGTGCCAGAGACAGCTCCATTATACACGGGTCACTAGTGAGGGTGATAGAGCGGGTGTCCTAGTGCCAGAGACAGCTCCATTATACACGGGTCACTAGTGAGGGTGATAGAGGGGGTGTCCTAGTGCCAGAGACAGCTCCATTATACACGGGTCACTAGTGAGGGTGATAGAGCGGGTGTCCTAGTGCCAGAGACAGCTCCATTATAGACCGGTCACTAGTGAGGGTGATAGAGGGGGTGTCCTAGTGCCAGAGACAGCTCCATTATACACGGGTCACTAGTGAGGGTGATAGAGGGGGTGTCCTAGTGCCAGAGACAGCTCCATTATACACGGGTCACTAGTGAGGGTGATAGAGCGGGTGTCCTAGTGCCAGAGACAGCTCCATTATACACGGGTCACTAGTGAGGGTGATAGAGCGGGTGTCCTAGTGCCAGAGACAGCTCCATTATACACGGGTCACTAGTGAGGGTGATAGAGGGGGTGTCCTAGTGCCTGGAACACCTCCATTATAGATCGGTCACTAGTGAGGGTGATAGAGGGGGTGTCCTAGTGCCAGAGACAGCGCCATTATACACGGGTCACTAGTGAGGGTGATAGAGGGGGTGTCCTAGTGCCAGAGTCAGCTCCATTATACACGGGTCACTAGTGAGGGTGATAGAGCGGGTGTCCTAGTGCCAGAGACAGCTCCATTATACACGGGTCACTAGTGAGGGTGATAGAGGGGGTGTCCTAGTGCCAGAGACAGCTCCATTATACACGGGTCACTAGTGAGAGTGATAGAGGGGGTGTCCTAGTGCCAGAGACAGCTCCATTATACACGGGTCACTAGTGAGGGTGATAGAGCGGATGTCCTAGTGCCAGAGACAGCTCCATTATACACGGGTCACTAGTGAGGGTGATAGAGGGGGGATGTCCTAGTGCCAGAGACACCTCCATTATACACGGGTCACTAGTGAGGGTGATAGAGGGGGTGTCCTAGTGCCAGAGACAGCTCCATTATACACGGGTCACTAGTGAGGGTGATAGAGGGGGTGTCCTAGTGCCAGAGACACCTCCATTATACACGGGTCACTAGTGAGGGTGATAAAGGGGGTGTCCTAGTGCCAGAGACAGCTCCATTATACACGGGTCACTAGTGAGGGTGATAGAGCGGGTGTCCTAGTGCCAGAGACAGCTCCATTATACACGGGTCACTAGTGAGGGTGATAGAGCGGGTGTCCTAGTGCCAGAGACAGCTCCATTATCCACGGGTCACTAGTGAGGGTGATAGGGGGGTGTCCTAGTGCCAGAGACAGCTCCATTATACACGGGTCACTAGTGAGGGTGATAGAGGGGGTGTCCTACTGCCTGAGACAGCTCCATTATACACGGGTCACTAGTGAGGGTGATAGAGGGGGTGTCCTAGTGCCAGAGACAGCTCCATTATACACGGGTCACTAGTGAGGGTGATAGAGGGGGGTGTCCTAGTGTCAGAGACAGCTCCATTATACACAGGTCACTAGTTAGGGTGATAGAGGGGGGTGTCCTAGTGCCTGGTCTAGCTCCATTATACACGGGTCACTAGTGAGGGTGATAGAGGGGGTGTCCTAGTGCCAGAGACAGCTCCATTTTAGACAGGTCATAGGGGTCATTCTATGTCATTCCATGCTGGACTTTTGTGTCCGTTTGAAAAAATGGGCAGCAAGTGTCTGTTATTTTTTTTTAACATTGAAGTCTATGGGCAAAGGACTTCTAACGGACAGTAAAGGAAAGAAAAAACCTACATGTCGGGTTTTTCTGTCCGCTTGAAAAGTCATGGACACAGCTAGTGTCCGCTCCTAATGTCCGTGCGAGATTTTGAACGGACACTAGGAGCGGACACTACCTGTCGGACACTGACGGTAATGTGAACGCTCCCTAACTGATCGCCATCAGTCAGGGCTCGTTCACATCTGCATCCGTACTCCGTTCTGCAGGTTTCCGTTTTCTGCATAAAACAAATGAATGTGATTGAAACATGTCGGCAGGTTTTCGTCTCCTGCCCAGTTTTGTGCAGGAAACGAAAAACTGCAGAACGGAGTGCCGGGCGCAGATGTGAACGAGCCCTAACTGATACTAATGTGTCAGTATTTAAAAAAAAACCAAAAACGGACATATTAACATCAGTTAGTGTCAGTCAGGGCTCATTCACATCTGCGCCCGGGACTCCATTCTGCAGGTTTCCGTTTTTTTTAAATGGACACCTTTATAACGGAATCCAATGGTAGTATAAACCCTGCTTTACAGCTTAGAAGCAGGAGAAGACAGAGGAGAAAGCTTTGTTAGGGCTCAACCTGAGAATGAACAGGGGTAGAGCAGAGGACAGGCCAGTAGCTCTATCAAACGTGAAGTATCTGCCCACCGCAGAGTTATGATATCTGAGTGCTTACTTCGTTATTCATTTGTTCCAAAAAAAATTGACTTCAGTGATAAAAACGGACATTCTACCAAGTTTGAGCAAGGTCTACTACTTCTCGGATGGCTCTTCTGCAGAGTATAAAAATGGGAAAAACTTTATAAATGTATGCCACCAATAGAAAGATTTTGGAGTGGAAGCTGAATGGCACTTTTTTGTCACTGCTCATGGCAAAGGTGTATGTGCTGGTTTAGGAGGCACCGTGAAATGCCTTGCAACTCGAACTAGCCTCCAGAGGTCATATTCAGACCAAATCTTAACCCCCATGCAACTTTTCAAATGGTGAGAAAAATATTCTTAACACCCAGTTCATGTATTTTACAAACCAGGATTACGAAGAGGAGGAGAGTTTGTTAAAGCATCAGTTACAGGAAGCAGAACCCATCACAGGGACTCAGCAATCCCACACTTTCATTCCATGCAGCAAAACAAATAGAAATAAGGATTTTTTTCATTCAGCAATGACAGTGAAGTGGTAGAAGGCAGCACAAGATTGGCAATGGATGATATACCGCATATACTCGAGTATAAGCCGACCTGAATATAAGCAGAGGCCCCTAATTTTACCACAAAAAAATGGTAAAACGTATTGACTCGAGTATAAGCCGAGGGGGGAAATGCAGCAGCTACTGGAAAATTTCAAAAATTAAAATGGTTGGAGTTTTTGGGTGCAGTAGATGCTGGGAAAGGGGAGGGGGTGTTTGGTTGTCTGTCTGCCCCTTCCCTGAGCTTGAGGACTGCTTCCCCCCCACTTGGATTTCAGCTTGGCTGAATATAGGGTATCTGCAGTGCTCCTATTAACCCCTTCCCAATGGAAAAGGAGCACTGCAGATCCCCTATATTCAGTAGACCGGGCACTGTCAGACACAGGGATACCTAATGTGTATGTGTTTCACAGTCATTGTCTACTTTTGTATGTATTCTAGGGAAAGGAGGGATTTACAACTTTTATTTTTTTTAAAAGCTTCTTTTTTTCCCCACTATTTTATGGGAGACTCTATACATTGATATTGCGGCTGGTCATAGACCCCCCCCTCCCCCCTTCCCCTAAAAAAAAAAAAATGTTTTTTTGCTGACTCGAGTATAAACCAAGGGGGGCTTTTTCAGCACAAAAACTGTGCTGAAAAATTTGGCTTATACTCGAGTATATACGGTAACTGGTTATGTGACCTGTGAATATGATGGGCGCTGGTGGCTGCTACTGTACTCTCCAAAGATTGTGAAAATGAAGAAGTAGAATTGACTTTTGTGGATCCTTCTGGTCCCTTCCATCCCTCGTGTATCCAAGAAAATCAGACATTATAAAAGTTAACAAAAATCAGATATTAACTCAGGTGGAGCCGAACACCATGACAGGCCGGACATACTCTGTGACACATTGCTAATAAGCGCTTCTGGACAAGATTACATTTCACCCACTAGAAGTGATGATAAATGACCAGTTTAAAAACGTCCTATTGTTTGATCGGTTCATATTTTATAGAATGATGATTTAATTACTGTACAATTCTTAAACACTTCATAAATTACATGTTTAGTGATATAATAAAAAAAATGTTACATGTAGAAATAGGTGTTAAAAATATTGGTTCTTTTAATCTTAACATATAATTAGGACAAGACTTTTTAGAAAATCCCACTTGAGGATGTGATCACCTAAGAACACAAGTAACACACATGCATTTTTTTCACCATTTTAAGACATACGTTTTTTTTTCACAATTGCACATCAAAATTTTGAATTTGATTTCTCCAAAGCAAAATATAAAGAAACATCGTCTTGTGACATATCAAATGAAAGCCGGTACCGTTCTGAGAAAAATGATGACCCTCCCACCTCTTTATCTTAATTCTAGCCCAAGATATGTTAAAAAATGTAAAGCCAAACGAGGCCAAAATTTACGCTTTTTCAAAACTTTAGAAATCTGTAAAAAATTATCTGATGAAAAAAATTCTAAACTTTTAATTTGTAATTAACTAAAGTTGTACTTCATTAAAAAAAATATTCATATTTGGATCACTTGATATGGAATGACCCACAGGTGAGGTTGATAGCAGGCGGGTCCTAGTGCCAGGGAATGGGCTATATATTTATTGCTTTTCGTGCACTGGCCATTTTCTCCGTATATGGGGTCAGGTTTTTTCTCTCTGTATTGAGGTTTTGGTTCTAGTTGTTTCTCCATGTATTGGGATTCAGGATTTTGTTGTTGATTTTCCTCTCTGCATTGCTTATGGTGAAATTCTTGTGACATAGATTGGCGTGCTTGGCTGCGAGTTATTGATATTTCATCCACTTTGCTACTGCTGTAACACACAGGGAAGTTTCTGGCTGCAAATCTGCCATGTATTATTTATAGTATGTGGAAGATCTTACAAGAGCTGATGAACTGCTGGATCTGGTCATGCTAGAGGTGAGCTACTGGATCTGGTTATGTTAGTGGTGATGATCTTCTGGATCTTGTTATGTTAGAGGCAATACTCTGCTGGATCTGGTTATGCTACAGGTGATGATCCACTGGATCTGGTCATGCCAGGGGCAATGCTTTGGTGGGTCTGGTCGTACTAAAGGTGATGTTCTGCTGGAGCTGGTATGTTATGTTTTTTTAGGCGTTTTTCAAGGTGTTTCCTGATCCGTTTCCTCTAGGGATGCGGTCATGAATTATATTTTTTTAAAAAATGCCTGGCGTTTCCTGATCAGGTTCCGCTTCAGGTTATTGACCAAAAAACCGAGAGCGGGAAAAACTGGCTCACATTGAGTTGCATTGAAGCCGTGAGCCGGAAAACGCTTGCGGCTTCAAAGAGAATGGACATCTTTCTTCTTTTTTGCCGTAAGCAGAAAAAAACGCTAGCGGAAAAGACTCAGAAGTGTTTTGTATTCTTTGATTGGTGAGGCGTTTTTTGGTTCAGGGTTTGGAGGCGGATTTCTGCCAAAACCCTGACCAAAAAACTCAGTTGAGGAGATATCGTCACTCCATAGGGAGAGAACCATCATTTAGGTGTATGGAGTCTTATTAAGCCATGAGCGCTCCACTGTGCAAAGGAACATGGGAAGAATATGCAAATCTGACTTCCATGATGTAATTAGGAAGCCAGTGCCTTAAGAATGCACACCAATAGAGGGCGCTCACTGAGAATGTGCAAGTCTATCTTCCATGATGTAATTAGGAAGACAGAGTCTCAGTCAAGCAAACCAATAGAGGGCACTCCCTTTAACATCATGCCGACCTTCTCAGAGGCCTTTGTTTGCAATGATGTTGCGAACTTAGCCTTAGAGGCAATACTCCGCTGAATCTGGTCAATCTAGAGCAGTGGTTCTTAACCTTGTTTGAGGTACCGAATCCACCAGTTTCATATGCACATTCACCGAACCCTTCTTTAGTGATAAATCAAATATGATTTTTTTTTCCAAATTCAAGACATAGGTATATGTTTTTTTACTGGTACACAAAATGAACCGTGCATAGGGCCTAGGGTTTGATCGAACCCGGTTAAGAACCACTGATCTAGAGGCAACGAGCTACTGGATCTGGTCCTGTTAGAGGCAATGCTCTTGTGGAACTGGTTATGTTAATGGCGACATCCTGCTGGAACTGGTCATTTCTGACCTTGCAGAACTTGTTGGAAACATTAACCCTTTAAGTATGTGGAAGATCTTTCTAGAGGTGATGATCTACTGGATCTGATTATGTTACAGGGGATACTGTCCTGGATTTGGATATGTTAGAGGCGATGCTCTGCTGGATCGTGTTATGTTCAAGGTAACTGGGTTAGGGGATGTTAGAAGCAATACTCTGCTGGATCTGGCCATGTTAAAGTCTAGGCTCTGCTGGATCTGGCCATGTTAGAGGCGATGCTCTGTGTGATTTGGTAATTCCGTACCTTACAGAACTTCTTGGAAATGTTGCTGTTTAAAGTATGTAGAAGATCCTACTAGAGGTGATGATCTGCTGGATCTGGTCATATGCTTGCTGGGTCTGGTTATGCTAGTGGGGATGATCTACTAGAGCTCGTCCTATTCGAGGCGCTGCTGAATCTAATCATTCTAATAACGGAGAACTTGTTGGAAATGTTAAAGTCTATAACAACCTTGGTAACGGCGACCACAATACAATCACAATCCACCTAATGTGTAAAAAAAAATAAGTCCGTCAGGGAGGGCGAATACATTTCATTTTAGGGAGGTTGATTTCCCTGGATTCAGGGCTGCACAAGACCTAGTCGGGAGCAGATATTGTCAGATAGTGATGCTAAGTGGCAGCTGTGCATCTATTGTGCACACCTATACTGCTATATGTATTGCTATAGGGAGCAAGTAGAAATATTCTCACTTAATCCCTCATGGTTTACAGATGTTGTAAAAATGATAATAAAAAAGGAGACTTAAAAGACATCAATGTGAAGGGTGGATTTTGTCTCTGTAAATCACAAAGCACTTTATAAACTTTGTGAAAGTGAAAACAAATTGGCTAAAATACATAATGAAAGGCAAGTGGTTAGGGACAGCAAAAACCAACCCCCCAAACGTATAAATGCAACAGAACTAAGGTCAGAACAGGTAGGTCTCCGAAATAATGGGAAGCCAATAGATCTGCTGAACGGGCTCTGTATGTGCAGAAGAATGAGGAAGCCGATATAACAGTGCTGAAGAGCTGATGTAGTTGGTGCCAATGGCTGCCAAAACAGCTAATCTAGGTGGGGTCCAAGTACCAGACCCCTACAGATACGGACGACCGATCTTGGGAATAAGAGGATTCTGTGGTTAGGTCATCGCTATGAAAACTCTATTTGGTGCCACAAAACAGACTCATGAGTGTAATCCATCTGGACCTGGAGCCTTGTTCAGACCACTTCTATCCTTACCCAATTTAGAATATTATATATTATTACTATTTTGTATATTGATGTATTGACAGCACTAAGGATAGGTCATCAGTATCAGATTAGTGGTGGTCCGACATCCCCATCCATCAGATGTTTCCAGCATCTGATACACAGAGAATGGAGCAGGAAGCAGACAACACTGTTCTCAGTGTAGTGGCCAGATCAGGTACTGCCGATAAACTCCCATTTATCTGAATGGGACCTAAGCTGTGGTGACTTAGTTTTGCCACAACACAGTGAACAGAGCTGTCTGCTTCCTACTCCATTCTCTGTGTATCAGTAATTAATCCATAGAGGTGTTTGATGTCAGGCACCCACAGATTTGATATTACTGACCTATCTTTAGGAAAGGTTATTATTACTTTTAGCCCAGAAATCTCCTTTAACATCATTTGTGAGATCACAGAGGTTAGTGGTTAGCATTGTTGCCTTGCAGCTCTGGAGTCCTAACATGGGTAACATCAACAAGGAGTTTGTATGTTCTAACCATGTTAAGATGGTTTCCTTCGGATACTCCAGTTTTCTCCTGCACTCCATAGACATCCTGATAGCAAAGCTAGATTCTCACTCACTGTCCCATCTAGGTGTCACAATGTCTGTAAAGCTCTGCGGAATATGTCGGCACTATACAAGTAAGATCATCAATAAGTAATTATGGGGAAACTTTAAGGGCTCTATACAAGTGTGTGCCAGTGAATAATACTGTTGTCAGACTAACCTGATTTTATGTAGAGGTGAGTAGTGGGCAGATGGATGATATGGATAGACACTTCCTCAACACTGAAATTGCAACACATAGAAGGAAGTGTCTTGGAAATCACAGGAAGAATAGACATGAAATATTCAAAACATCTTTATTTATTCAGTATCGAGTATGAGCGCCAAACCAGAAATCCCCGCACTTACATGCCTTGGCATGATATCAATGAGGTTATTAATAGTTGACTGGGAAATGTTATGTCACGCTGAATGCATTTGGTCATGCAGATAATAAAGATTGGCTGCTGGCAGCACCTTTTGCAATTTTCCGACTGAAGATGTCCCAAATTTGCTCAATGGGAGACAACCAGCCCACACCATAATCCTGGGAATAGGAGAGGTCTGACTTCATGGTGTTGCCTACGTCGTCTCCAGACCAATCTCTGGCTATTATTGTGTCCAGTATGGATCATTTATTATTGTTCATTTATATAGCACCATTAATTCCATGGTGCTTTACATTTGAGGGGTTACATACAGTACACAGAATATACAGGTAGATATAATACTAACAGTGACCAACTGGCACAGTGGGGTAGAGGGCCCTGCCCACAAGGGCTTACAATCTATGAAGCACCTTCACCTCTGTGCACTTTTTGCTGTCATTCCAATTCATCATTTTTCTCCCAACCCCCAGGACACACAACACTGACCGATGCAGACATCTCAGATGTGTAGCGATCTGCCAGAATGATAAACCATGGTCTCTCAGTACAAGGAAGCTATCCCTCTTAGGGCGGGTTCACACCTCCGCTCGGTCTCGGCTTTGTGGGTTTCCGTCGTCTGCCCGAGAAGCTGGACAGGAGACGGAAACCTGGCAGTCAGTGTCTGCCCGTGAGTGTCTTCTGCTCTCCACGGTGAAACCGTTTGTTTTGGTTTTTTTTAACCAGACACAAAGTCCTGCATGTCCGACTGTGTCCGGTTTAAAAAAGCGGTTTCGCCGGGGAGAGGCAGAAGACGCTCACGGGCGGATACTTTGCAAACCCATTCAAGTGAGTGGGTTTGAAAACTGACTGCCGGTTTCCGTCTCCTGTCCAGTTTCTCGGGCAGAAGATGGAAACCTTCAAAGTGGAGACCGGGCGCAGGTGTGAACCCGCCCTTACTTTGCAACAAGTGGTGTGTCGATGAACAGGAGGTATCACATAGTGATCCCAAACCACTGGTCTGGTTTTTGTGGTTTCATGTGGCTGCAAAATATATTTGCTTCTTTCAATGTGGCTTTTTATGACCACCTGTGATTAGGCCTCACAATCACTTGGGTCATTTGCTGTTGCGACTCTAGCGTCTGTGCATCATAACGTCACGTGACAGCTGAGGCCTAATCACATGCCTTAGCCATCCCTGATGGCAGTCAAAAGGCTGAAGAGGACAAGGAGTCACGTTTGAGCCCAGGAGAAGTGAGTGACACTTATGTTTAATCACCTCTACTGTACCGCCGCTTATACTCTGGAGACTAAGTAAAAGTGATGAAGGATGTGGCCGTTTTCCATATAAGTGATGGAGGGTGTGGCCGTTTTCCATATGTGATGGAGGATGTGGCCCTTTTCCATATAAGTGATGGAGGATGTGGCCGTTTTCCATACGTGATGGAGGATGTGGCCGTTTTCCATATAAGTCATGGAGGGTATGGCTCTTTTCCATAGTATAAGTGTCAGTGATAGATGGTGGAGATTTTTTTCAACCTCTTATAAATCTGCTTCCTGGAAATAAAAATGATTCTAGTTACAGCCTCACTATATCCTCTGATCACAACAAGGCTCAGCAGTCTACGCCTCACACTTGGCTTAGCTGCGCATCATATATCTAATAAAATATAAATTCCCAATCTCTGTGACATTTAGGGCCACAACATCTGTATTAGATGACTGATACTCAACATCATAGACCTTTATCCACCTGAGCTTTATTAATTATACAAATCTGTATGGTCCTACCTATACGGTTTAAAGGTACTTCTAGAGTATTACATGTTTGGGGTTTTTTACCATTCCTTATGGGAGACACCCATTGAAACATAATCGAGTGTTGTAGTGGCTGGAATAGTACTGTATGTCATAAATCTTGGATATACATTTCCCTTTCTTCAAAGAACTACCAGTAATACCCTACAGTACCCCCAATACTCCGCAGTACCCAGTAATCATCAGTATGCATGCCAAGAGTCAGACTTCAATTGATCGAATACTGATAGTCTATCCCAAGTATATGAGATCAGTTCTAATCATTCTCTCATCTCTATTATGCAACCTGACCTCCATGCGCACCTCTCCACTGCGCAACCCATATAATCTGACTGAGGGTTGAGGACTCACCAGGCCACCTAACCGGTTTGATCTTGGACCACTCCCAGATCAGCAGAATTTGGTCAGGAACAAAAGGTGGAGTCAGAAACAAGTCAAGGTCAAAATATGGAGAGCCTAACAGAAGACACTGGCAGAACATCCTTGCAGGAACTACCTGGTCACCCACAAATAAATACATTGGCATCCATAGGGAGCCAGGAGAGATGGTATACAGGCTGCCATGGGATGCCAGCATAGCGGAGGAGATGCTGGTGAAAAATCACAGGCATGGACCATTCAAGATGAGCATCACCAGACTTACAGTACATCTCTTTGTAGCGCCAGAACAAAGGCGAAAATTCTTGAGGAGGGCAGGAGAATTAACATTCAAAGGCTCCCGGGATCTCTCTTCTGGCCCAAAGCTCATCCAGTCCACTAGATAGCACACGTTTCCTCCAATTTTCTAGGTGTCCAAGGTCTCCTTCACCTCAATTCATTTTCTGAACCAATGGGGGCCTTTATGAAAAGAGAAGTCCTAGAAAATCTATTGAGGGTCACTAGTTTGAGAAAGAAATTAACTGATTTCATTTGTCTTAAAACTTCAAAAGGACCAAGGAATAATCGCAAAAAAATTAGAGAGACCTTCATCCAAATGTTCCTAAAAAATAGCCAAATACTGGCACCTGGAGAAGACTGTACCCTCCAATTTTGATCGGCCTACTTTTTCATCCAAGTAGCAGCTTAGATTAAGATTATAGTCGGTTTTGTTTGCTGCGAAATTTGTAGAATTTTCTGTTACATGGCAATAGTAGCTTGTACGTCAGAAGAAGCTGGGACAGAAAAAGAGAAATTCTAGGGTACAGGCCATATAAAATGTGAAAAGAAGGTGCAAGTGGACTCCACAAAACATTATCGTAAGAGAACTCAGCCCATAGGAAGGGATGGATCAAATTATCCTGTTGTGAAGAGTTGAAGTGCCGAAGATCATATTCCAGTAGCCAATTGGTGCATCCACTTGTCCATTAGACATGAGCTGAGTAGAAATCCAAAGTTTTGTCAAAAGACCTCCAGAATTTTGTGTTGAGAGAAACCATGTAGATAAAAAACATGATGGATCAAAAAACTGGCCAAGCGGGAACCAGAAGGAAGACTGGGCAGAAAAATGATGTTTGACATTTTAGAGCAGGGGTCCTCAAACTTTTTAAACAGTGGGCCGGAGGAAGAGCAGGTCGCACAGACATCGGGAGCGGTGCCCTTCAATAGGTAAAGTGAAGTGCGCTCCATGGCCTGGCCTGAGCTCCCCAGGAGCTTCATTATAAATGCACGCCTGCCGGCGTTGTCGGCGGGGCCAGACAGAAGTGCTTGGAAGGCCACATGTGGCCCTCGGGCCGCAGTTTGAGGCCCGCTGTTTTAGAGAATCAGTCGACAAACACCCATATCGCTATACAACCAGCAGAGGAGGCAACATCTATAAGAAGTCCATCACAATATGTTGTCTCTGATGCTCAGGGGCAGGCAGGGGTCTTCAGAAAACTAGCTTGGTTCGGTCTGGAAGGTTTGTTTCAGACACAGATGGCATCTTTCATATCTTGAGAGACATTGGGCCATGTCAGGAAACAAGCCTCAAAATTTTCCGAACACCCTAGTGACCTGTTAGTTAGGAGCAGTAGTCCCACATGAAGGTTTTGCCAGCTGAAATAGCTTTTAGTTGAACTGCTGCCACAGAGAAGTTGCAGGACGGCTCAATATGTTTCAGATACTCAACTTTTTGGATACCTCTAAGGACCGTGAGAGCATCTGCCTTGATGTTCTTTTTGGCTTTATGAAAGTTGGACCCCATAGCAGTGAATGGAGTCCCACTCATGCTGACCTTCCTACCAGGTGTATTAGGAGCTCGGCATAAATGACCTTTCAGCCAGTATATGTGATGAAATCAGTATAAGCTACTTGACCACTGGAAATGGTTGAGGAATAAAGGAAGAGTTGTGCTCCAACTGCCGAATCCTTAGGTTCGTGTGTTCGTCCTGGAACCTTCCTCTGAGGACTAGGGGAGAACCCGCTTTTTCCAAATGGGATGTTGGTCAGTATATATACAGAAGAAATGCCTTTTTTGGCTAGGGTGCAAACAGTTTGGGCAACTGGTCGTGGCGTAGACAGACCGTGCAAGACAAAAAGCAACAATGGAGCGTATAGCCCCTCTGCCCCATGTATCCTTTCAAAAAACCGGATGTAACACGCCTTGAAGTGAATCAACAGGCTTTTATTGGTGTTTAGATAACGCAATACCCCGAAACGTGTTATCTAAAAAACAATAAAAGGCTGTTGATTCACTTCAAGGCGTTACATCCAGTTTTTTGAAAGAAGCACAATACAAGGGGCAGAGGGGCTATACGCTCCACTGTTGTTTTTTGTCTACCTGACCACTGAGTGTACGTGAAAAGCTCCGCAAAGATGAATTTTCGGTTGGCAAAGACAACTGTTAATTTGGTTGTATACGAGGACGATAGTGTCAAGTGTACATGAAAAGCTCGGTATAGGCAAACTTTTTGCTAGGCCTATGAGGGATGCGTGCGGTGGACATAAGCTTTCAGCCCAGTATGGTACAGCTGTTCTTTTCCCCCCCGTACAGTGTTCAAAGGGGTCAGATGGCTGGTTCAAGCACTCAAGGATCCCTCGTATCATTTACCATCCAGTGTGGGGCTGGGCGTAGTAACAGCTGAGACATCAATGACCCCAAATGTACAAGGTTTCCTATTCACATGTAATTCAGAGGCCGGACTCCATGATTGCAGTGACTCATGTAATTTATTTCAGTCATAAAAACAAACCAGAAAGGAGAGGGGGGAGGGGAGGAGAGATGAATGGAGAGTGACTTTGATATATGATAATAACCAGAATGTGACCAGAACTGCAGAATCCTCACTGCTTGGCATTTTATTACAAAAAAAACAAAAATGACCTTTTATACGAAGCCTAAAGAAGAAACTATAGACAAAATCAAAAACAACCCAACACACAAGCGCCTGTACACGACCGCAAGTCTTCTGCTGCTACCATTACAGGGGACTGCGCTGGGGGCGGAGCCTCGGGTACATCTGCAATAGAAAAGGGATCTGTGAGAAAACACTAAGAGGGGAGGTAACGCCCCCGAGGAACACTAACACAGTAAACTTTTTCAGCTTAAGCCTGTGCTTGATCACCTTAACAATATATGGCAGGACTTGTGTACTGCAGTATACTGTGCATCCTATCATCCGTACATTACAGTCCGGAGGCGGAGGGGGTGAGAGACGGAGCCTTTCCGATCCCTTCACTGCATTTAAAAGGTTAGAATCGGAGTTATCTTCGAACCCAGCAAGGTTAGATGGGTTCTATTTGTACAATAAAGCCTGACCACACCCTTTAGCTATGGCACAGGCACACCGTGACATTATAGTAAGGGGTCAAAGGGCCTGTGCAGTCCCCCATGTGAATAAAGCTACAAGGTTTTGATGGAAATATTATATAGAATCATAATATTAAGTAAAGGTTATAAGATAGATAAAGATGTCCTAAGAGATGAACTACAAGAGTGTATAGTGAAAAATAATCTACTAAACAGCAAGGATTCATGAAGAACAGGTTGTACCATTGTAATATCACCTCTAGCAATCACAAAGTGCTATATATCTACTCCACAATAAACACCAATGCACGCTACCATTTGTCCACCCCCCAAAAAGACATGCCTTCATACAGCTACATTGGCAAAAAAAATAATGAAGCTATAGGGAATGGTATGTAATGACGGAAAAATGTAAAAATTGTTTTGATCACTAAAGGGTTAATGATAGGCCACCAATTTTTAAAAAGGTGGATAACCCCTTTAAAGAGTTATTCTAATTCCTTCGTATGAATGACCTATTCTGAGGACAGGTCACCAATAACAGAGGGGGGGGGGGATCCAAAACCCGAGCCCCGTACTGTTCAGCTCTGTGAAGAGACCACAGTGTCCAGTGTGAGCGTCCGTGACCTATTTAATTAACATGCCATTTGTTTTATATTGATCATGTGATGTAATCCCATCCTATTCATATTGATAGGATGAGGCTGTAATTACATTGCATGGCCACTATAGTACAGTTAGTGTGCAGTGTAAACAGTGAAGGGGTCATGGTCCGCGCACAACTGCTGCATTCTCTTAAAATAGTTAATCATCTGGAGCTCTGGGTGTTCTCTGATCTCTTATCCTTAAGGACAGGTTACAGCAAGTTGGTGGACCTGCGTAATTTTTCAACCTTCTTAATTATGGAACATTTTTAGTATCTCTGCCCTGTCATTGAATCAGAACAATCATTGTCTGCGGGCTGGAGACCTGTTCTGACCTAATATTGTTCATAAAGATGATTGTATTACTAAACCTGCGCTGTTCATTGAAACAAACCCTCAGCTGTATGAAGTATTTGGCCAAAATTTTTTCAGCTTCTGGAAATTAAGAAGGTTTCCATTCCCTGACAGCAAGCTCAAATAGGAAACTAAAGTCTGGCATCAGGCGGTAGCCCAGAACAGACTATAACTATGTCCTTACCCCAAAGTAGTTGCGTGGTACGTAGCCCTCTCGTCCGCACAGTGCTGCCCACCACCAGTTGCCGCCTTCCCCATCTTTTCTGAGAACAGTGACAGAGTCACCTTCATGTACGGACAGTTCATCAGCAAACTCTGCGGTGTAATCCCACAAGGCGTAGACGACTCCGCTCTGCGTCTCCCCCATACACTGCTCCACCTCTGAAAGAAGAAGGAAGGGTCACGGTGGAGAGGACAATCCGTGTAGATGGAGGGGGAGAAAGACCTATGGTGGATGTTTTACCTGTAAGGTAGGTGAGACACTCCTTGTAGCCTTCTCTGTAAGGATCGCATTTTTCCACAGCTAAACTGCCATCACTGTAAGTTGTAGCAAAGATGGCGGCGCCATGCCGCACCAAAATATGGCAGCTCTGGAGGTCATTACAGGATGCGGCACAGTGAAGAGGAGTCCTGTAGAGAACGTTCATATATATCACTTCACATGTTCCTTGTAAATAACCCATTACCCCTGGTCTCGGTTACCCCCATCTTACCAGCCATGGCTGTCCGCTGCATTGACATTGGCACCGTGGTTAATGAGCAGGTTGACTATATGGAAATTGGCACCACAGATGGCATTGTGAAGGGCAGTGATGCCCTCCTCGTTCGGCTGACTTGGATCTTTTACCTAAATGACAAGAAATTGAAGATAAGCAAAGAGGCAAAAACTATCACAAAAGGGAGGAGACCAGAGAAGTCACACAACCCAAATATACGATTAAAATAGCAGCATGAATACTACAAGCTAACATACGTGAACACACACATGGACCGATCTGCCCCTAAAGATGGAAGCACAGTCTCTAATGTACATGGACGGATCATGGACCCTAGAGATGTTGGAGTAGTATACAGTGTATACAGACAGATCTGCCCCTATAGATGATGGTGTAAGCATACAGTGTATACAGACAGATCTGCCCCTAGACAGTTGTAGCAGCTGATCCATATTTTACAGACACTAATCTGTAAAAGCTACGGACATGTGTATGAGGCCAAGGAAATGAATGGGCCCCTACACTGTGCACAAATACGGATCTGTAAATGCGGACAACATACTGCAAACTAAGGTCGTGCGCGTGGGGCCTTAAGTCTATTGTTGGGGTAAGTGCTATGCTACTGACTCACACCTAAGCTATTGGTTATGTCACTTGACCACTGACGTCACACCTGGTTATTTGCAGTCTGTACTGGTAATAGCGTGTACCGTGTGTTTAATCCAGTAATTCTCTTAGGTTTCTCGTCTCTTGTTCCGGTCCAGTAGTGATCCTACAGGATTTTCCTCCAGTGTCTTGCTCCAGTCCAGTAGTGATCCTACAGGATTTTCCTCCAGTGTCTTGCTCCAGTCCAGTAACGATCCTACAGAATTTTCCTCCTGCATCTTGTTGCAGTCCAGTAGTAATCGTTCAGGATTCTCCTCCAGTGTCTTGCTCCAGTCCAGTAATAATCCTACAGGATTCTCCTCCAGCATCTTGTTCCGGTCCAGTAGTGATCTTACAGGATTTTCCTCCTGCATCTTGTTCCAGTCCAGTAGTGATCGTACAGGATTCTCCAGCATCTTGTTCTAGCTTCTTGTGTTCTATTTATTGGTATTCAGTGTCCTTATAGGATTCTGTTTCCCTACGTTCCGGAGGTTTAGGCCTGCTTAGTTTGTTTTTCTTCTCTCTGTATCCTACAGATAGTATTGTTTGTGTTCTGGACAGTTCTACAGATTTTTCCATTTGACAGATCTTGTGGTCAGCACTTAGAGTTAGATCTAGGGTAAGATACAGGGTCAGGTATATTCTGATCAGGTTTTGTTTTTCCCCATCGTCTGACACCATCACCATCCATTTCTTCCATCGTCCGATCACCATCACTATTCCATGCCAGTCATCTGTTAATTCCAAATTTTGTGGGTTGCTAGACATTAGTGTTCTGATGAAACCTTCATACTTTATGTCTTGTGGCACTGCTACGCTCCTGAAGAGGAGGTGAAATCTTTGATGAATATGGAGAGATCTATCCTGAAGAAGGTGCTGAAGGATCCAATACAAATGGATAGATCTGCACTGAAAGATGCTGGTGAAGTCTCCAATGTACACAGATGGATCTGCTCCAGAAGATGATGGCAAAATGTCCCACACCTTTCCTGAGATGAAATGTTGTTGTACCAGCGCTAAGACTTATGGAGATGTTTCAAAGGGAATCTGTTACGGCAATTTGGGACACTAAACCACCCACAAGTCCTTATGGATCGCCCTGATATAAAGCCATCCGTGCTGTAATAAAAATAACCCATCACATAACCTACCTCCCTTAGAGCCTGGGTGACCACATCCAGCTCTCCAGTCAGAGCTCCATCAAGAAGCAGAATGAGGGGGTCCAGCCGAGCCCGTTGGGGCCGAACCTTGAGTGGAGAATTACGACCTCGCAAAGCTGAACGAAGTTCCTAAAACAAAGCACAGGCCACGTCCTTCAATATTAATTCTGGCAATCATTACACCGTATCTACATGTGTCACCTGGAACAAGTCCTGTAGTGTGTGAGTGGCACTCGCCTGCATCTATAACAACCGGGGTGCCACAGCACCAAATAGAAAAAGGCCATATTTCCTCTTCAACCACATCGGTTGAATAGAACAGTAGAGCAGGAAGCCTTAAGCTTCCTGCTCTACCACTCAGACATCAACTAGTGATGTCTGGTGAATCCCTGATGCATCCAGCTGCAGAGCCATTGCTCTTTTATTTATATAGCTAAACTACAGTTCTGGAAAGCACTATTAGGTGTCTGGGGGCCACCGGGGATCATAGTTATGTGTCTGCAGACCACTAGGGAACCATATATTGCGTATTGCAGCACTGGGGAGCATGGTGACGGTGAAAGGCGAATTTTGATATGTGTTGGATGGGATGTATAGGATGACGCAGATTTGAGGGTGCATTCACATGGTGCTTTTGTGATGCAGTTTTGATGTGGTTTATTAAATTTACAAGTGAAATAAATTTATGTTCAGTTGTAAATTTAAAAAAAATGTGCTAAAATAAAAACATATCAAATCTGACCAGACAAGGTTTCTGCTTTAACTACCGGTAGGCAACACAAAGGATTCACAGTAGGACAGTGGAGGCGACAAGAGGGCAGTGGGACTTGGTTACATATAGTGTGACACCCCTCTTCTCAGTCACCAGTCTCTTACCGGGGTTTGAACTCCACTGACCACAATTGGGACATTGAATTCCATCTCGGGTGGCAGCAGAGCAGTGGCCCCCACCCTGGATTCTGATGCCTCCACGAAGATGCAGATGGGATCCTCAGGAACAGTGCTAGGCTTGTTGGTGCCTTCTTGCTTTCCTTCTGGCCTTGGTTCCTCAGGGATGGGGTTCATCCTGGAGATAATGTCAGGCTCCGCAGCTTGTTCTTCTAAGGAGGGAGTAGCTTTGTTTCCAGATCCTTGGAGTTTTTCCTCAGTTTTTGTTTGTTCCGGAGCAGAAGAGGATTTAGGAGCAGCTCTTCCAAAGAGTCGTCCCATGATTTGCCGATACTGTCGTCGGTCTGTAGGAAGGGGTGCGGCCAGTGCAGTATGTTCCTGGGACCCTCGTCTTCTCAGTGGTCGAGGAATATCTTCCAGAACTCTTTGCACCTCTGCTAATGAAGGGGGCAGTTGTGGCTGGAGGCGGGTGGGGCTTAGAGGCCGGGGAACCTCTTCAACTGCACTTGGTGTCACGGCTGACGCAACAGGATTGGGAATGTCAGGTACCACAGGAATAGTCACTGGTGTGGCGGGTGGCATATTAATTGGAATGGATGAATACATTTGGGGTGGAGCCTGGTGCTCCCAGAATGCATTCTGCAGACGGAAGATCATGGACAGTGGCAGGGGTCTGTGTGGCTGGCCCCGACCTCCAGGAGGAGGGACAGGAATGCGAGAGATGGGTTGCTGAGAAGGAATTGATCTGGGCAATGTTCCCGTGCCAGTCTTCCAACCGGGATCTGGCCCCTGAGGACTACGGTCCATTGAAGAGTACTTGTAGCCACGAGGGAGAGTGGAAGAGACGGAGCCATCGCCCTGAGGGAAGAGGGAATGAAATAAGTTACGAAACAATAAGGTTCATATGCAAGCAGCCTAAGCATTGCTCATATGCGATTATGGAACTGTGGATTCACAAGCGACGACTCTAGTAACTGTGCACTCACAAGAGCCATCTCTAGTAACTGTGCACTCACAAGAGCCATCTCTAGTAACTGTGGACTCGCAAGAGCCATATCTAGTAACTGTGGACTCGCAAGAGCCATCTCTAGTAACTGTGGACTCGCAAGAGCCATCTCTAGTAACTGTGGACTCGCAAGAGCCATATCTAGTAACTGTGGACTCACAAGAGCCATCTCTAGTAACTGTGGACTCGCAAGAGCCATCTCTAGTAACTGTGGACTCACAAGAGCCATCTCTAGTAACTGTGGACTCGCAAGAGCCATCTCTAGTAACTGTGGACTCGCAAGAGCCATCTCTAGTAACTGTGGACTCGCAAGAGCCATATCTAGTAACTGTGGACTCACAAGAGCCATCTCTAGTAACTGTGGACTCGCAAGAGCCATCTCTAGTAACTGTGGACTCACAAGAGCCATCTCTAGTAACTGTGGACTCGCAAGAGCCATCTCTAGTAACTGTGGACTCGCAAGAGCCATCTCTAGTAACTGTGGACTCGCAAGAGCCATCTCTAGTAACTGTGGACTCGCAAGAGCCATCTCTAGTAACTGTGGACTCGCAAGAGCCATCTCTAGTAACTGTGGACTCGCAAGAGCCATATCTAGTAACTGTGGACTCGCAAGAGCCATCTCTAGTAACTGTGGACTCACAAGAGCCATCTCTAGTAACTGTGGACTCGCAAGAGCCATCTCTAGTAACTGTGGACTCGCAAGAGCCATATCTAGTAACTGTGGACTCGCAAGAGCCATCTCTAGTAACTGTGGACTCACAAGAGCCATCTCTAGTAACTGTGGACTCGCAAGAGCCATCTCTAGTAACTGTGGACTCACAAGAGCCATCTCTAGTAACTGTGGACTCGCAAGAGCCATATCTAGTAACTGTGGACTCGCAAGAGCCATCTCTAGTAACTGTGGACTCACAAGAGCCATCTCTAGTAACTGTGGACTCGCAAGAGCCATCTCTAGTAACTGTGGACTCACAAGAGCCATCTCTAGTAACTGTGGACTCACAAGAGCCATCTCTAGTAACTGTGGACTCACAAGAGCCATCTCTAGTAACTGTGGACTCACAAGAGCCATCTCTAGTAACTGTGGACTCGCAAGAGCCATCTCTAGTAACTGTGGACTCGCAAGAGCCATCTCTAGTAACTGTGGACTCACAAGAGCCATCTCTAGTAACTGTGGACTCGCAAGAGCCATCTCTAGTAACTGTGGACTCGCAAGAGCTATCTCTAGTAACTGTGCACTCGCAAGAGCCATCTCTAGTAACTGTGGACTCGCAAGAGCCATCTCTAGTAACTGTGGGCTCACAAGCTCCGCCAGTAACTGTGGACTCACAAGAACCTCCCATAGTAACTGTGGACTCACAAGCGCCTCCCGCAGTAACTGTGGACTCACATGAGCTGTGTAGGGTGCGTGAGGGTTTTTCTGGAATGCACTAACCCTCCCCTTCACACACATAGTACAGTATAACTAGGAGCAGCCTTTCTTGTACAGACAGAACGTTCTGCCCTTTGTCTGCAGAACGTTCTTTTATATTTAGGCCCGGGGCGCCATGTACTATGACTCACAACTGACTAGTGGTTACCAGATGCGTGTGCAAATGCCTCGGGCCATTGGGTTAAATTTACACCAGTGCTGTGTTTGTGAATTATCTTTCACCCAGTGTGAATGAGCACACACTTTTGACATACAACAGGACCATCCCCCAATGTATTCTGTTTGGTCCTGCACCAGCTCCCTCACTCACCTTGCTCTTCACTGGAGATGGGTCCAGGCTGCTCTCTCTCCAGGCCTTCATGACAGGGACGCCCCCCATAGATGCTCGATCAGACCCTGTCAGGAGTAAATATAAGGTGTGAGATGAAGAGAGGGACGTGCTGGAGCTTCAGTCGCTCTCATGAGGCTTCACTTACTTTCCTGCAGGGTCTTCTTGTCGTACACGGCGTCCAGGTCAGACTCATTCCAGCTGCGCTGAGGAGGGCGGCGGCGCAGAGAGCTAACATCATCTGTGGTGAAGATAATGGCACAAAGATCTGTTAGACACTGGCACAAAGGGGCCCGAGCCTATAATAACATTGGCAGAGCAGAATATATAATAAATGAAGGTGAGAGTAATCATCTCCTTCACCGTGCTAATAATTACCAGACATGCGTGGCTGGGAGAATCCTAGAGGAGCCTCGTAAGCTAGAGGGGGCCTCTGAGGTTGAGCCCATTCTGGGTACATGCCCATGGGAGGTCCATCAGGAACAGGGGAGACTGATCGGGGTACACTGCCGTAATCATAGGAGCCAGAAGACAGACGAGATGTTGTGGTTGATGGAGGGCGCTCGTAGTACTGGAGACGAGGGGAGGAAGGCCGACCCCAGGATGGTCGGGATGGGACAGTCATATAGGGGTCACCACTATCAGAAGGTAGGGACCTGCGTGTAAAGCTGGGGGAGGAGCTGAAGGACATGGAGGGTACGGTAGATGTGGTGCTCATGGTCAGAGAAGGGGGCAATGAAGCTAAGGAAGCCTCTGGCCTGGGCCTGCTGGAATGCAGGGGTGATGTCGGACTGAGTGATGTTGGAGTTTGTGGCTGCACAGACCGGCGGGTTAGGGACGGTGACAGGCTGAGGCTGGAGTTCTGAAGACTGGGCACTTCCAAGCTCTGTGGAGAGACAGGAGACAGGTTAGACACTTGTGTGGTCGGGTGTAGGTCACTGACCAAGTTCAAGGGTCAATGTGGCTGCAGAACGACCAGCAAGGCCCTCCATACCAGCGCTATATTACCTCCGCTTTGCTGGGCATAGAGGGCAACTTTCCCTTTTCCAGTTCCCGTCTGAGTTCATCCAGTTTGGCTGTGGCTGAATCCAGTTCCATCTGTTTCATATTTAGCTCCTGAGCAGCCAAAGCTGCAGAAAAAGAGAAGAAAGTCGTCATCAGCTAGAGGGGGAAAATTAGAGGACCCTCCCCAAAAATCACAGCGAAGCCAGAAATATGAGCCCGTCGAGACCTCTCGTCCTTCAGGCAATGGGCGTCAGCATTTAGTAATTGTAAAACGAGCCTGTGCAGCCTGGGACACAATGCTGAACCTCCAGTTACAGGTAACCAGGCACCGACAGCTATTCCCCCACCCCCCTTTATAGACATGCATGCTTGGTTCAGCTGGGGACAGGACAGCAGGCCTCTTCCATATCCCAGACAACTCTGGACCCCTTTGTTCCTACCAGACTCATATAGTGACTTGTGAACACCCCCTGAAGATTTTGCTGTATAATTAAATTTTGTTGTATTAAAATTGGAATGGATTGTGGGGGCTGGAGGGGGAGGGGACTGTACACTATGATTTACACCAATTGTCCGTTTTTAGTTTTATGTTCTGTGCGGTGTAAAGCTTATAGCACATCTATAGGGAGATCGTTCTATAAAGCTCCGCTCTATGGAGTATATATGGTTTATAGGAGAGCTATAAGCTATATACTTTATGAAGTCTAGGTTTACAGAAGTATCTGACTGTAAATATACTATATACATTCCACTCCAGAGTGTGTCCATAGGATTGCTATAGACTGTTCTATAAAGCTCCGCTCTATGGAGTATATATGGTTTATAGCAATCCTATGGACACACTCTTGCTCTATGGAATGTATATAGTATATTTACAGTCAGATACTTCTGTAAACCTAGGCTTCATAAAGTATATAGCTTATAGCTCTCCTATAGACTGTTCTATAAAGCTCTGCTCTTCAGCCTGTGTCCACATGACAATCCTTCCTGTCCCGCGCCCTGTTTATGTTCCTGTACAGGACTCCCTGCCTGGTGTCACCTCCACACAATCATAGGGAACAATTAAGAAGATAATGTTTGGAAGACTCCTGTCCCTGCACATGTGACTGTACCCGGACACAAGGCGTCTGCTCAGTATCTGTGTTACTCAATGTGCCAATCCCATCCCGGTATGAATACTCCACCCTGTAACCTGTACAGAACATACCGCCTACTGCTGCAGACAAACACAACATACCGCCTACAAGAGACCTGGCACATGATACAGGAGCTCTATACAGCACCTGTAATGAGCTTCTTACTGCACCCCATACACCACCTATAGTGGGCTCTATACACTACTCCATATACTACGTTCTATACTACAACCCATACAGGGCTCTATAGAGCACTCCATATACTACCTATACTGTGGTCTATACTACAACCCATACACCACCTATACTGTGCTCTATACTACAACCCATAAACCACCTATATTACGCTCTATAGTAGAACCCACACACACAACCCATATTGTGCTCCATATACCATCTATACTCGGCTCTATACTGTACTTTATACACCACCTATACTGGGCTCTATACATCACTCCATACACTACCTATACTGGGCACATCACTCCATACACTACCTATACTGGGCTCTATACATCACTCCATACACTACCTATACTGAGCTCTATACATCACTCCATACACTACCTATACTGAGCTCTATACATCACTCCATACACCACCTATACTCGGCCAAGCCACTGACTCCGGCTCCTGCTCTGACGTCTTCATAAATGACTGACAGCCATTGAAAGTCAGAAACAGTAAAGATCATCTAATTCATTAATAATCCAGTGATTGATTCCTATGATAGTATATATGTGGCAAACTATACATCTAAATATATAATTGCTATGGAAGGAAATATGTAACAAACTATGTATAATAAATAGATAGAAAGATAGCTATAGATGATTAATACTCCAGTAATTAATTCCTATGTAAGTAAAATCTGTAACAGACTGTCCATCTAAATGTATATAAATTATTCTATAGTAATATCATTAATAATCCAGTGATTCCTATGACAGCAAATCTATAACAATCTATACATGTAATTATATCATATTAATAATTCTACAGAAACATAAAGATATTGGGTCCTAGAGATCAATCATTCTATATACAGTTTTGGGGTCCTATAGAGCAGTCGGCTTTGGATCTGCTGAGGGTTATCACTTACACTGGAAGTCCAGGTCCAGGAGGGGGTGCGGTGACTTGACGTTGTCGCTCGCCATCCTGGAGACCTTGTCCCTCCAGCCAACCAGCTTGGTCCTGGGAAGAAGAACTTCCATTAGTAAAGAGGAAGAACGGAGGAGATGGGAGCAGAGGCAGCAGCATGGGCCGGCGTAGTGTCTGGATAGGAAGGAGGTGCGAGTCACAATATGTACAGTTAGTGACTCAGACTCGAGGCGGGGAGACACAGGCTAAAAATGCAACAGATCCATGTGAACCTGCTGGGACTGTAAAGAAGGTGGATATCCCGGGGGCAGGAGGGAGCGGCCAAAAGAAGACAAACAACTACAGAAGCCACGTCCAGGGAAGTCTGCAGAGCCACAATATAAGAGCCACAATATATCGCTCGCATCATCCCTGACCCCAGGAGCTCACCATCAAATCTCCCTATCACACACAATGTATTACACCCACACTCCCTGACCCCAGGAGCTCACAATCAAATCTCCTTATTGAACACAACATATTACACCCGTAATCCCTGACCACAGGAGCTCACAATCTAAACCTTTCTATCATACACAATGTATTACACCCACACTCCCTGACCCCAGGAGCTCACAATCCAATCTCCTTATTGCACACAACATATTACACCCATAATCCTAGACCCCAGGAGCTCACAATCTAAACCTTTCTATCATACACAATGTATTACACCCACACTCCCTGACCCCAGGAGCTCACAACCCAACCACATAGAGGGACCCAAGAATTCTGTTGAGCACGAAAAGTGACTGAGGAAAAACAACCGCACCCATCATGTCCTGGTCACTGTCCGAATATTAAAAGACCAGGACATGATGGGTGCGGTTGTTTTTCCTCAGACCAACACAGACTGTCTAATGACATAGCACCAACACATACCACAGCGGTGACAAATCTGTGAGGAGATGGGGAGACAACAGAACTGAGGGCCCTGATCACAAGAGCTTACAATCTATGAGGAGATGGGGGTGTACAATACAATACTGTGTAAGCGGCCATTTTCTTGTGGCCGGCGGGCATGCGCACTTGGCTTTGCCCTAGGCCTACAAGTTTGAAGCCAACCCCTGGAAGAAAACGCGTGAAGACCCCGTTCCTGAAGAAAATGGAGGCGGCGCTGGAGAGTTCTCTGGCAGCATTGGGGACGCCCCCAGTGCTGTGAGAAAACTCATTTGCATACCGGTGAAAAACGGGATTTTAACTGAACCGCGGGACGGAGAAGACATCTAAAGGTAGGAGAAGAATAGACTTTCTTAAGGCTGTTCTATCATGTCAAATCCCTTCAAACAAGCAATGTGCAAAACCCCCATTATGCACCCCAGTTTCCCTGATATATTTGAGTGTATTGAGAGATCCGTGAAAATGGAAAAATAACAGGACAGGTCCCATTTTTTGACTGTCCATGGAAACGAACCGTCAAAGAAAACCAAAACGGTTATGTGAATAGCCCCTATTCACATACATTGAATTTAATGTGGCGGTGTAATGGACATCTGTGACACGGCTGATATTCACGGTCGTGTGACTATAGGGTGAGGCTACATGCACAGGACATAAAAAATGGAAGAAATTGTCAGTTTTTAACATCCGTTTTCCATCTGTCTCTTACTTATTTTCTGCAGTTTTCTGAACAACAGATGAACACTGGTGGATTTCTTTTGGCCTCCTTATCTAGTTTTGTTTTTTTCATTCTTTATTTAGGAACAATTATAATAAAAAATAAAAATAAAATAGACGGCACGAAGGGCGTAAAGAACAACAACCAAGACACGCCACACAGGGAGGGTCATAGGACATAAGGGCGAGCAGTCAAAACAAAGCAGAGGCGGAAAGAGAGGAGAGAACTAAGACTGGGAGGGAGAGAGACGGAAAGAAAGGAGCAGAGAGGGAGAGAAAAAAGGGGGGACGAGAAATAATCAGAGGGTTAAGGGTTGGGGAGAAGGAATCTGCAGTATGTGTGTGTGTGGGGGGGGGGGGGGGGGGAGAGTATCTGTCGGTCCCCAAAGTAACCCCAGGTTGATAATGTAGTGGACTCTTGGTAGGGTATCCTATAATGCCACGTCTTTAGGAGAACATGATGATGGTCACTAATTTAGGCCGTCAAGTATCTAGATTTTTTGGAACCAGAGTTTCTAAAGAGAGGGGCTCTGGACGTCTACACAAGGCCGGCACACAGACACTGGTGGCGTTGATATAGTGACTCACAATGGAGACCTTGTAAGACTTCAGAGGAAGCACCTCGACACGGGGCTGGAGAGGGACATTTAGGACTCCGAAATCTTGGAAAATTGATCTTACAGATTGCTAGAAAGGAACAGGTTGATAGTTCAGAGAGGAAGTTAGAGAGACAGACTGCAAAGATGGAGGAGCCGTCCTGCAAAAGGAAGTCTGAAAGGAGGAGAGGTAAGTATGATGGGGTGGGGAGGCTGAGTTATTTGCGAAAGGCTAGTAATGGGCGGGAGGAGTGAAAGGGAGGGCGGGAGAGAGGTGAGAGGGAGCTAGTGTGAAGGATTGGGGAGGGGTTTGGGGAGCCAGAGAGGTGCCTAGGGCCCTCCTAGCAGGGATGCCGCGGGGGTGGGGTTTGGGGGTACACACGGGAGGAGGGGGCTGCGCTACAAGGGTTTGGGTGGGCCAGAGCCATGCGGGCCAGGGGCCACGAGTTACTACTTTAGAAAGACCTGCACGGGGTGCACAGGAGAGTTGCCCTTGCAACAGGAATTTGGGGGGGGGCAGAGACCAGCGTCACTGGGGGTGACACGGGAGAGGAATTTGAGAGGGAGGAAGGGTGCGGGGACCAAAGTCACTGGGGGGTCACACAGAAGACGAATTTGGGAGAGGGTAAAGAGGGCCACCCGGGAGTTGGGTACTTGCGCATATCTAGATCTGTATTCGGGTGCAGGCGGGTCGTCCCCACCGACCACCCACGGATGAAGTCGCGGGCAAATGCTATATGTATATCCATCCATGTTGGATTGCCTGTTGTTCAGCCTGCTAGTTACGCCATGTGCTCTGTTTTACCCTTTTCACATTGTCTTGTTATTGTATTTTATAAAAATCTCAATTAAAAATTAAAGTTTAAAAAAAAAATGTGATAAAAGACCAAACTGCAGCAAATAAACCAATTGTAGAAGTTTGGGTTAACTCTGATACCGCTGTATACAAAGGTCAGATGGTAAAGGGCAGAAACACGAGAAGATCCGTTTTAGAAAGATTGGACATTCGATAGTTAGGACATAACGTGAAAAACAGTGGACAGGACAACCACTGGGGTTATATAGTTGAGCAGCAGTGATGTCACAAGACAAGGTATATAACCGGTGTCTTCAATGAATAGATGGTGCTAAAAGCCAAGACTACTGATACCGTAAAATAGACTACCTAGGACTGAATTCTGAGGAACACAGCATCAAAAAGGAAGAGGACAGGACCTAGGTCCAAACCCCAAGGATCCCAACAGTAAGAGGAAAAAGAAGATTGAAGACCAAATCCTAAGGGCACCTACAGCAAGAGGAAGAGGACAGGACCTAGGACCAAATCCTTAGGAACCCAACAGCAAAAAGAAAAAGAGGACATAGGACTAAACACTGGAGACCGCAAGAGTAAAGGGAGAGAAGAGGAGAGGACCTAGGTCTACACCCTGAGAATAACAACGGTAAGGGGAGAAAAGAAGACCTGAGCTGAATCCTGAAGACCCCCAACAGCAAAGAGAAGAGCAGAGAACCTAGGATTGAATCCCGAGGATGAAAAAAGCAATGGGAAGAGGACCTGTGACTGAATCCCAAGGATCCCAATGGTAGGGAACGAAGAGAGGATCTAGGGCTGAGATTTGAGGAACCCAAATGAGATAAAGTGTAGAGGACCTGAGACTGAACCATGAGGTCCCCAACAGCAAAATAAAGAGAAAAGGACCCAGGAATGAACTCTGAGGATCCCATCAATAAGATGACAAAGAAAGGACCAAGATCTGTGAAGACCTCAACAGTAAGAAAAGCAGAGAGGATGTAGCACTGAGCCCTGAGAACCCCAACAACAAGAAGAACAGGGAGGACCTGAACCGAAACCTGGAAACCCAACATTAAGGGGAAGAGCAGAGGACCCAGGACCAAACCCTGAGAAAAGCAACAATAATGGGTGAGGAATCCAATAGCAAAAAAACCCCCAAAAAACAAGAGGACATAGGATTGATCCCTGGGGAATCCAATAGCACGGGAAAGAGGAGAGATCTGAGGACCACAATGCTAAGACAAAAAGATCCAGCACCTTAGAGAGCGCCGAAGACGACAACAATACGCTCCCTAAGGATCCCAACAGGAGGGGAAGAAAAGAAATGGTGCCAATGTTACAGTGACAGAGAGAGAACTGTCTGCGACCGGACGACTAGCCTCGATTTTCCAGCACTTTTATCATATGACCCAGATTAGAGCGCTTGAAACACGGAAGCTCTTCCTTATGTGCGTTGTTTTGGAAATTAGGGCTGAATCCTCTGTTTCCTGTAATGAGACAAGTTATGTAATAATGGAAGGTATGTGGTTGGCACAGCGGGCGCCTCTTCTGATGTCATCTGCTGGAATCTCCTTCCTCATCTGGGTATGTCCTCTTGGCAGTGTGGCAAGGCTGGAGGCCATTTCCTTCTCTGGAGTGGGCACTGACCCAAAACCTCCACAAGACCAGCAATGACCAGGAGAAACACAGAAACACCAGCCAACCCAATGCGGGCAGTAGGGGGAATGGGAGAGAATCCTTAGCGGTAGTTCTCAATAGAACATCTCAGGAACATCTCCAGATGTTTCCTCCAGTGGTAGAGCCACCGATGAATAACCTAGCACTCTAACCCTTACAGTAAAAACGCTACATGGGATCATCTACCCAAAACATCCACAGAGACCAACATATATGCCCCAATATCCAGAGTAACCCATGTCATGTGGGAGGACCAGGGCAGTGGGGTCAGCAGGCCAAAGGACCAACTCAGACTCCTGCTCCAACTCTCCTCTGATTCATTAAAAAGCAAGGATTTCCTTCAAGTAAAGTAAATGAGCAACAAAATACACAAGTAATTGTACAAGATCATTAGTTCTAAAATATAACCACTAATAATTATTTTATTCGGAAGCCACATTCGGTATCCTTTGTCTGATTTCGACTTTCCCACCCAGGCCAGGACCACTGACAGTCTAGAGACACCAGAACAAGGAGGCTGTAAGATATGGAACACATACCCTGGAGGTAACACGTATGGTGGAGGTAACACATACCCCAGAGGTAACAGACTAGACATGACCAATCACCAAGAATCCCAGCATGGTGGTCAGACTATTAGTCACTGACAAGTATTACAGCTCTCCTCCAAACACTACCAAAGATAGAGCCACCTCTACTCCATACACCACCAAGGCACCCAATATCGAACTGATCTCACAGATTATTTCTTGACTCCTCTTCACTTTCCCCCAGTATACACGACATAGGGCTCCCGCTATACCCACCATATGCGGCGACGCAGGTTCTTCCCTCTGTATAAGGATGTCAGGCTCCCAAATCGGGTAAGATTTTGCTTCTGCTGCCATGTCTGCACCATGATGTACTGCTCTGGATGTGAAGGAGCAGAACTGGACAGACAGTGATACTGGGAAAGGGAGGAGTCGCCGAAATCCAGAGCAGGAGAGATGTAGCAGAGTAGAACTTACTACATGACATAATCTGCCATTGTGTAACACCCTGGTATCTGCGGTATAATAGGTGACGTCTAATGGGGGCTGGGCGACCGTGACCCAGATAAAAATCATGATCAATTAAGCACTTTATATAGGTTACAATTAACGAACTATTATTTTAGGACACTCCCCCTTATAACATGCCACGCCCCCTACTTATGTAACTCGTCTTACCACTGAATTTTGTTTTTGGTTATTCACATATCAGTGACCCAGAATAGAGAGCGAAGAGCTGGCGAAAAATCCTCTAACCCAAGGCAAAGACAGACAGAAGGCAAAATACATGAACTCACCAATGTGGGAAAATTCATCAATTAATTCACCTCAATATCAATTATTTGTCGATTAATTGCCCTGACCCTCTAATACATTATCTATCACTGTGTTATCTGTGGTGTTACATAGGACTGCAGGTGACATCTACTACATTATCTGTACTCAGAGAGTTATCACTGTGTTATCTGTGGTGTTACATAGGACTGCAGGTGACATCTACTACATTACCTGTACTCAGACAGATATCACTGTGTTATCTGTGGTGTTACATAGGACTGCAGGTGACATCTACTACATTACCTGTAGTCAGAGAGTTATCACTGAGTTATCTGTGGTGTTACATAGGACTGCAGGTGACATCTATTACATTACCTGTACTCAGAGAGTTATCACTGTGTTATCTGTAGTGTTACATAGGACTGCAGGTGACATCTACTACATTATCTGTTCTCAGAGAGTTATCACTGTATTATCTGTGGTGTTACATAGGACTGCAGGTATCATCTACTACATTACCTGTACTCAGAGAGTTATCAATGTGTTATCTGTGGTGTTACATAGGACTGCAGGTGACATCTACTACATTACCTGTACTCAGAGAGTTATCACTGTGTTATCTGTCGTGTTACATAGGACTGCAGGTATCATCTACTACATTACCTGTACTCAGAGAGTTATCACTGTGTTATCTGTGGTGTTACATGGGACTGCAGGTGACATCTATGACATTACCTGTACTCAGAGAGTTAGCACTGTGTGTTATCTGTAGTGTTACATAGGACTGCAGGTGACATATACTACATTACCTGTACTCAGAGAGTTATCACTGTGTTATCTGTGGTGTTACATAGGACTGCAGGTGACATCTACGACATTACCTGTACTCAGAGAGTTATCACTGTGTTATCTGTAGTGTTACATAGGACTGCAGGTGACATCTACTACATTATCTGTACTCAGAGAGTTATCACTGTGTTATCTGTGGTGTTACATAGGACTGCAGGTGACATCTACTACATTATCTGTACTCAGAGAGTTATCACTGTGTTATCTATGGTGTTACATAGGACTGCAGGTGACATCTACTACATTATCTGTACTCAGAGAGTTATCACTGTGTTATCTGTAGTGTTACATAGGACTGCAGGTGACATCTACTACATTACCTGTACTCAGAGAGTTATCACTGTGTTATCTGTGGTGTTACATAGGACTGCAGGTGACATCTATTACATTACCTGTACTCAGAGAGTTATCACTGTGTTATCTGTGGTGTTACATAGGACTGCAGGTGACATATACGACATTACCTGTACTCAGAGAGTTATCACTGTGTGTTATCTGTAGTGTTACATAGGACTGCAGGTGACATCTACTACATTACCTGTACTCAGAGAGTTATCACTGTGTTATCTGTGCTGTTACATAGGACTGCAGGTGACATTTACTACATTATCTGTACTCAGAGAGTTATCACTGTGTTATCTGTGGTGTTACATAGGACTGCAGGTGACATCTACTACATTATCTGTACTCAGAGAGTTATCACTGTGTTATCTGTGGTGTTACATAGGACTGCAGGTGACATCTACTACATTATCTGTACTCAGGGAGTTATCACTGTGTTATCTGTGGTGTTACATAGGACTGCAGGAGGCAACAACTACACAGGACTTTACACATCTTAGCACTTGGCTCCTGATTGCCTCACTACCGACTACCCCAGGATATACCGAGGTCTCAACCTCCTAAAACGAAGGGCTGGACATCAATTTATGAGTGTCTGGAAGACTCCTCCCCTTCCACCAGCCATTCACAAGGTAATAATAGAGCCCAATAATCAATAAATGAAATAAATTCATTACCATACAGGATCCTCTCTCCATATAGTAATAATCCCATTACCATACAGGATCCTCTCTCTATACAACAATAATCCCATTACCATACAGGATCCCCTATCCATATAACAATAATCCCATTACCGTACAGGATCCTCTCTCCATATAGTAATAATCCCATTACCGTACAGGATCCCCTCTCCATATAACAATAATCCCATTACCGTACAGGATCCCCTCTCCATATAGTAATAATCCCATTACCATACAGGGTCCCCTCTCCATATAACAATAATCCCATTACCATACCGGATCCCCTCTCCATATAGTAATAATCCTATTACCATACAGGATCCCCTCTCCATATAACAATAATCCCATTATTGTACAGGATCCCCTCTCCATATAGTAATAATCCCATTACCGTACAGGATCCTCTCTCCATATAGTAATAATCCCATTACCGTACAGGATCCCCTCTCCATATAGTAATAATCCCATTACCGTACAGGATCCTCTCTCCATATAGTAATAATCCCATTACCGTACAGGATCCTCTCTCCATATAGTAATAATCCCATTACCGTACAGGATCCTCTCTCCATATAGTAATAATCCCATTACCGTACAGGATCCTCTCTCCATATAGTAATAATCCCATTACCGTACAGGATCCTCTCTCCATATAGTAATAATCCCATTACCGTACAGGATCCCCTCTCCATATAGTAATAATCCCATTACCGTACAGGATCCTCTCTCCATATAGTAATAATCCCATTACCGTACAGGATCCTCTCTCCATATAGTAATAATCCCATTACCGTACAGGATCCTCTCTCCATATAGTAATAATCCCATTACCGTACAGGATCCTCTCTCCATATAGTAATAATCCCATTACCGTACAGGATCCTCTCTCCATATAGTAATAATCCCATTACCGTACAGGATCCTCTCTCCATATAGTAATAATCCCATTACCGTACAGGATCCTCTCTCCATATAGTAATAATCCCATTACCGTACAGGATCCCCTCTCCATATAGTAATAATCCCATTATTGTACAGGGGCCTTTCACCTGGTTCTCAGGGATTTACCCCTCTCTATGTAGTTTTGGGGTGACTCTCCTGGTTCTCAGGGTTTTGCCCCCCTTTCTGGAGTTTTTGGGGTGATTCTCACCTGGTTCACCGGGCTCTGGCCGCCCCTCTACAGTTTTGGGGTTACGGTCACCTGACTCTTCTGACCGCCACCCCTCTCTCTGTAATTTTGGGGTGACTCACTTTGTTCTCCGGCCCCCGCCCCCTCTCTGTAGTTTTGGGGTAACTCTACAGCCTGTGTCTCCCTCCCTGTAGTTTTGGGATGGTTCTTACCTGGTTATCCAGTTTCCGGCTCCCTCTCTGAAGTTTCGGGGTGACTCTCCGGCCTCCGCCCCCCTCTCTGTAGCCTTTGCGGTTAACTTTCCTCCCCTCTCGTTACTTGGTACAGTCTCGTCGCAGGCCCCGCCCCCACATTCCAGGACAGGTAGGTATGTGTCCGCAGCCACAGGTGGGGCCGCCGCAGGTCATGCCGGGAATCGTAGTCCTGCCGCTGATCCGCCCCCTCTCTGTACTGCGGCTTCAGAGTTACATTTGGACTACAACTCCCGTCATACCCCGTGTCCAGGAGTTAAGCAGAGCCCCAGACAGCCCGGGCGCGGCCACGGATTGGCGGCTTCATGTGGAATACAGTCACGTGATCCTGCTAAGTAGTCACCGGAAATACCCAGGGATAACAGCCCGATTTATACAATGTACTGTGTAATACTTTATACTATACATTATACTCCATATTTCTACACACCATATGTCATATAATGCAACAATTCCTATAATAATCCACACTGTATAATACTGCTAACTCTATAAATTCCCATCTAATACTCCACACTGAATAATACTCCACACTATATAATATACTACATAATACTAACTATATAATATACCATATGATACGACTAAATCCTACTAATATCCTATCCTACAATAATAATAATAATAATAATAATAATTAATTAATAATAATAAAGTTTGTGTGTTTGGATGTTTATGTGTTTGTTCCTCAATCACGCAAAAACGGCTGAACGGATTTGAATGAAATTCGGCACATAGATAGATTGTAACATCAATTAAAACATAGGCTACTTTTTATCCCGGTAAATGACATGGTTTTACGACTGTTATGAATTTATGTTCACATACTATATCATACTCAGCTTCTGAGAAAGTCGGGGTTGTTATCTCTCTGTATTAACACACGCAAAGCCTGGTCTGTGTTCATGCATTTGCATATTATCTGATCTGCTCCAGGCACTACCGACACACTGACTTGGGCAAATACCTTTAATCCAAATTGTCAGTTTGCCAATTTTCAACATGACTGGAAAAAGAAAATCTAATTTTTCACAAACAACGAGAGCTATGAAGGAAGCCAGAAGTCAACAACACGCTCATTATATGGCATCCCAGCGAGCTGCTGAGATACCGGAACAATCACAGGCACGGTGTGAGGAACGAGTTCAGCAGCAGGCTAGCTTGATAGCTGCTGGAGCAGGCGAATCATCAACACCAACAACACGCTCATTATATGGCATCCCAGCGAGCTGCTCAGTTGCTGGAACAATCACAGGCACAGTGTGAGGAACAAGTTCAACAGCAGGACAGCTTGAGAGCTGCTGAAATGCTGGAGCAGGCAAACCATCGACGACAGCAACTTGCTGAATATAGGCGGTTCATCAACTCCAACAACCCGCAGAGAAGTTGCAGACAGAGGCTAGTACATAATATACCATATAATACTCCACACTATATAATATACTACATAATACTAACTATATAATATACTGTATAATACTCCACACTATATAATATACCGTATAATACTCCACACTGAATAATATACTATATAATACCGCTAACTATATAATATACTGTATAATACTCCACACTATATAATATACTGTATAATATTCCACACTGAATAATATACTATATAATACCGCTAACTATATAATATATCATACAATACTCCACACTATATAATATACTACATAATAATACTAACTATATAATATACCGTATAATACTCCACACTGAATAATATACTGTATAATACTGCTAGCTATATAATATATCATACAATTCTCCACACTATATAATAATTCTGTATAATATACCATATAATACTAAACACTATATACAGTAATATTCTGTATATTCTCGCTCTATATCATATACGGCTGGCTGTGTTTCCTGCTTTGTCCTGCAGGTGGCGCTGATACCTAAGTTTGTTTCAGAGGATGTGACGTCATCAGTGGCAGACTTCGGCGTAATGGAGGGTAAGATGGCTGCGCCCGAGCTCCATGTGATTGGGACGGTGTGAGCGAGAGGACAGGCCGTGTAGTGTGTAATGTGCCCTGTCTGTCCGTGTGCTGGAGAGGGCTGTCTGCTGATGCCGGGGGTGCTTGTGCTGTGTGACATTGTTGATGACTGGGTCAGTTGTGGTGTATAGTGGTTATGATGGGGTGGCTTTGGGGATGATGTTGATATGGGTTGTTGCATTGTGTGAGGATGATGGGGGTTGTTGCAGTGTGTGTGGAGGATGATGATGATGGTTCAGGTGTGTGATGGTCATCATCATATACCACAGCTGCCCCCATCATCATAACTATCATAAATCACAACCACCCCCATCATCATACTCCTCAACAACCCCTATCAGCCATGTTCTACAGGACAATATTACTTTAATCTTTATTGGTGTGACCTGATGTTTCCACTGTGCAAAAAACATTGTGCAATAGAAATCTGAGGTTGTTGTCACTCGTATCCCGGACTCCATACAGATCTGTTGCAGCAGTCTCCGGGTGCCAGAAGATGCTAGTGTACAAGGAGTGCATGCATCACCGCTCCTCTTCAAGCAGCAGTTCCCCAGGTTTACCACTACACAGTGGAGGGGGCTGCTGAGCCGCTCGTATTACCATATACATATGCCGCCTGTCCACTAGCAGTTCCCCACACCTGGAGGCTGCTGCAATAGATAATCTGTGCAGGCTCTGGGTGTCAGACCCCCACACATATACTGAAAACGTATCCCGTGGATAGGACATCAGTATGAAAAACTATTTGAGGACCTGTAAACCCCTTTAATAGCTAAAGTTGGACACTGTTGGTGTCTGTTTAATAAAAAAAAAAAAAAAACGGACAGTAACTGATGGCTATCACTTACTGTCCGCTATATGTCCATTGCCCATAGACTTCATTGTTAAAACAAAAAAAAAAAAAATGGACACTTTCGGTCCGTTTTTTCAAATGGACAGATAAGTCCTGCATGTAGGATTTTTTTTTTTTTTTGTTCGCGTGAAAAAACAGACATGGTTGTAAACGGACACTAAAGGACACGCGATAAAACTGCATTGAAATGAATGGAAATTGCAAACGGACCAGAGAGTGTCCATTGCTAAAATCTTGTACGGGCCACGGACACTGCTGAGCGGTCATCTGTGGTCTCCGAATCTGGGTATCTTCTACATGATACAAACAAAATGGAACAGCGGATATGTGTCTTTCTCTTTATTGTTCACAAGCCCCAATATCCAGAGGATGCTCATGGGGGTCTCACACGTACTCCCCGTTACACACATTCGGACACAGATACGGATTGCAGGGTGCAGGATTGTCAGAGATATTGTGACACAAATGCTGTTAGGTAAGAGATTGTATGTGATGATGATGATGATGGCGACAACGACCATGTGTGATGATAGGAATGGTTGTGTCAGATTATGATGAATTAGAGTTTATTAAAGATGAGTAAGTTGGTTATGGTATGTGATGGTGACTGAGTTCATGTGCCAAAGGAGACAGAAGGAGGGGTATATGGAGCACAGCATTGGAGGCCAGAACACAGCGCAAAGTGTAGAAAATAGGTTTTCTGGGTGTGATGTAGGAGACAGGTGGGGAGGCATAGAAGACAGGCCACACACTTTGTGAATGTCAGACCCCCCCTCCTGACTGCAGTGCAGGAGAGCAACCATGACCAGCATCAGTATCCCGCCAGCCCAGAGTGGTGGTGGTGGTGGGGGAGTCGGCACTCAGGTGATGAGGTATATGTAAGTGGATGGGTGAGATGCGGCGGAATGTAATGTTGTTAGTTAGTTGGCAGCCCAGTCATTGGGGCCCCATTCCCAGTAACCTCTGTAGTGACTTACATTGTACCCATCAGGAGACGGCCACCACAGCTTCCAGTGCTCCGAAGACTTTTCCCTTGTGGCGCATTGTGACGGGACGGTGACCTCTGAACCTGACACAGAGATCTGGCTGATCAAAGCTCCTCCAGACTTCACCCCGGAAAGGTAAGAGGGGCTGTTCCTGCTGATGTCATATGTCCTGGTGGAGGTGTGGCGTTTAGTTGCTGTGAGAGGTGTATACAGGTGTAGGAGGGGGTATATGGAGAACTGGACAGTCAGTGGCTCACATCTGGGTGCTTATTCTCCAACACCCCTAAGGGGAAGTTTACTAGGAAGCCATTTTGTAAGGTGGTAAATGTCGCAGATGTTGTCTTTGGTCACATATGTTGCCAGGTCACTGGTCCTACCCACTGAGCCGCTGTCCTACCCACTGAACCAATATAATAGAGGGAAATGTGCTACGTAGCATCAGGTCTCCAGGAGCCTGCAGTAGGCATTGTTCACACTGTGTACTGCTCTCAGAGGACAATATGAGAGGAAGGTTACCTTTTATTAGTCTATAGGTCATCACTACCAGACTGAAGGACCAGACACAATCCACTCATCAGTCTCTGATATGGAGAGCTGAGCTGCAGTACCTGACATGGCCACTGCACAGCGTGTGGAGCTGTCTGCTTCTCTATATGGTAGGTGGGATCGTAATGCAGTATCAAAATTCCAGGAACCCCCTCAAGGTGACTTTACAGAATAACCCATAGATGGCGCACTTCAGAAGAATTCTGTTGTGTTAATGCGTACGTATTGCAGCCACAAGCACTGGTGGTATAATATGGGCATTTCAGTGCCCTCTGACTACGTACTAAGGGTATGTCTGGGTGTGAGGACTTTCTATACAGCCTTCTGATCTCTTTCATCTGCAGCTTTAACACTCACCGGTTCCCACTGTCTGGCTATAAGATGCAAAAGATTAAAGATGGCGGCCTCAGGAAGTATTACCATGTCGTGTCTTCACCCTGCACGGACCTCCCCATGAAAACCTTCCTTCAGCCCTCAGGAGACCAAGAAGACCAGCTTGTAGCCACTGCTCCATTACAGGGTGTTATCACTTTATCGGAGGCGCATGGAGACCACACAGCCGTGCACAGTGTCCCTGACCGGCCGCCATTGTCCCTCCCCCTGGGCCTGAAGCATCGATATTGCCCATTTGGTGCTGTTGTCCCTGTGGTCCGTGAGGTGAGCAAAGGAAAGTCGCAGTTATCAGGAAGCAGCAAGAAAAAGAAGAAAGCAAAGAAGCGACGTCTGGAGGAGATGCAGGATGGTGACGCCTGAAATCACCACCAAGACTTTGGGACTTTTTGTTGGGGTGGGCTCAGAACATAATAAAAAAAAGCCTGTGTGCGACCTGCCTTACCAGCACTGGCCACTAGGTGTCAATAATGCCTCTTTTGAGTTTTATGGGTCACATGGTGGCAAATAACCAATCAGACAAGAGTTTGATAAATTTACATCATGATAAGACAAAGCAGATACAGATTGTAACCAGCATTTCATCATTTCCACTCCTAAGGGGGTGAAAGTGGGCGACAGGTGCCCGTCATATACGGTTTGTATGCTATAAAAAACTAAATGTACAAAGAAAAGGGGCGCAGCCCCCTTAGAGGGAGGGTGGGGGTACAAGTCAAGTCATACAGCCACATCGGTGTCGCTGTCAGGTGGTGCTGTCTCTGATGATGTCACACATTCCCTAGGTGATGTCACCGCCTCCTCTATGTGTGGCTCGGGCTCTTCTGCTGTGGCACTGTCACTGCTCATGCTGTTAGCCTCGAGTGCCATTGCTGCTTCACCTTCCTCTTCAGTTCTTCCCAAGTCTGTTGCAGGAGGGATTTTCCGGTAACCTCCGCTTCTTTCCATTGCTTTGCGTAGCCGCTCCCATCCCCCTTCCTCACCTTTCAAAGCTCGCTCGTAAAGTCTAGCATGGGCCCGAAGCTCCCGGATAGAGCGCTGAGTCTCTCGTGTCCGACGCAGCAAGGCCAGAGAGCGCAGGGAGACTTCCAGAAGTGGCGGCGCAATCTGCTTGCGCACCTTGGAGGCAGGAGGAGTGGGGGCTGTGTCCTTGGGAGGGTCAGGTGCAGGACTTGGAGGGGAAAGACGTGGAGCTATCCTGGGGTAAGAGCGCAAGATGGGAAGGTAGGATGAGGGGGAGGTTCTTTTACGATGGCGTCGCAGAGGAGGTTGAAGGACAAGTAGACGAGGCTGAAAGGAGAAGACATGGAGAAAAGTTATCAGATGAACTGTGAGAAGCAGCGTCACCACCAGGGCGGCGGCAGTGGCGGGGCAACTAGATGATAAAACCACATTCTGCAAGTGATGTAACCTGTGCAGTCCCGAGCTGTGCCCATAACATAACCTGACTGCCGGGAGCAGCGACCTGGAAGGCCAAAAACTCCTCTGTAGAAGCCCAGGCCTATGATGGAAGCTAATAAGGCTGAGGGTGCAGATGTGGGGGGTTCTGAGGGTGCAGATGTGGGGGGTTCTGGACAAGTCGCTCCCTCAGTGCTGGGCTCTGTTCACATCTGTTCAAATAAATGTTTGTATAATAAATAGCTGTACAAGTTCCCAGTATCCTTTCTGAATCAAGATCTCTGCTTGCTGTCACTCACTCTGCTTACTATCAGTGGATACAAATCAGTCCATGGTCATGTGATGGACATACAGGTGCACAGCTCATTACCAGGCAGATGTCTGATTACTGTGCTGTGACTGCAATGAGCTCTGCACCTGTGTGTCTGTCACATGACCACGGACTGATTTGTATCCTCTGATAGTAAGCAGAGTGAATGACAGCAAGCAGAGATGGACTGATGTTTACTGGAGTAAATAAGGACAGCAAGCAGCGTCTAAAAATCAGAAGAAAATGATACAGAAAGTATGTTGGAAAAATGTCATAACTTTTCATTATACAAAAAAATAACATTTGCTGAAGCTAGACAATTCCTTTAAGTGATCTCCTTGGAATCACGAATACAGTGTGATCTGACTTTATCTAAGCCACAGTGTAACTAATAACAACAGGACCGCGTATGTCTACATCTGAGCATATTCAGTAATGTCCGCACCAAAACCAGCTCCTTTGTCATTTCCTGCACTTTCCACTCCTGTCCCTCGTTCTGATTGTGAAAACCAAAGTTATAGCCTGTAAAAACCAGTTTTATAAATGCAAAATTACCTAAACTATGCACAGTGGGAGTGAATATCCTACAGCCTGGTTTATTTTGGCATGATTTCACACCCACTAAACATGATTGACAGATGATAGCTGTAGACAGTGGGGTCTACAGATGATTACATTCCACGGATCACTTACTGTTCTGTTATCCCTCCAACAAGACAATAGAGGGCGCTGATAGTATGTGATTAGAGCCTTATTTGCAAGTGATGTTTACGCTAAGTTCACTCTTACACTTGGATGTCCATTCTGGTCCATTGGAGGAGCAGAACAATGGCCACATGGATTGCTACAACAGCAGAAACGAACAGTGACCGATGGACCATATTGACTATATCCTTTGTTTTAACCTGACACCACCAGATGAAAAAGTCAGACTTGCAGGAGTTTTTTGGCTGCAAATTTTCAGAGGTCAATGCAATGGAGTCTTGAGAGACTCTTAGGGCAGGTTCACATCTGTGACAGTATCCGGTTTGCGCAATCCGGCGGGTTTCCATCTTCTGCCCCGAGAAATTGGACAGGAGATGGAAACCCGGCTGTCAGTTTTGAAGCTCATTTACTTGAATGGGATTGCAAAGTGACCGCCCGTGTGCGTCTTCTGCCTGTTCGCGGCAAAATCGTTGTTTTTTTTTTGTTTTTTTTTTAACCGAACACAAAGTTGTCAGACTTTGTGTCCGGCTAAAAAAAAGACCTGTTTCACCGCAGAACACGCACACGGGCGGTCACTTTGCAATCCTATTGCAGTGAATGGGTTTGATAATTGACCGCCGGGTTTTTGTCTCCTGTCCAGTTACTTGGGGCAGAAGATGGAAATCCATCGGATTGCGCAAACTGGACACCGGGCGCAGATGTGAACCTGCTCTTACAGAAATTAACCAGGACAAGCGCCGTTCCAGTTGTCTGGTATTCACATAAATTGCAAACAGTTGCAGTACAAGATGATGCCATGAGAGATGAGGGGAACTAGCTTTTCATCACCTCCAAGATCTCTTATAGTGAGACAGTGTAAACTTAGCCTGGCAATCTGAAAATACATCAGATTTATCACAGTGATTGATACTACACCGGATTTATCACAGTGACTGATGCCGAATGATAAATCTGCCATATCTGTACACACTATTTTGGTTCATTGTGGTACTATAAAGCCATGTCTCTTTTTGACAATCCACACCCACATGTCTAGCAAGTCTGAAAATTATAGCCCACTGATGTTCCTTTTTGTTGCCAGTGTCTAGTTACAACCTCAATAGTAAATTTGGACCATTCTGTTAGAAAATGTAGAATTTAGCATGATGACGTGGCACCTCATCTTACCTGTTTAAGAACAACATTTTGCAGGATATATATGGGAGTGTATGCTGTCTCTGTCTGTGCTGTATCTGGGGTAGCGGCTGTCACGCTGGTGGTTGTTGATGGAGTTGTATCCTCTGAGCTGAGGCTGTCTGAGCTGCTATCTATAAAGAGCAAAAGAGTTAGTGGTTTTATAGATCGCTGCCTCCTGGCATCCACCATGTAGAGAGGAGACCGTATGCATAAAATATAGACTGACAACCATGGGAAAAGTAAGTGACCCTTATTGCCACCAGTTGCCCTCTGTAGAGGATGTGATGTAGCTGCTTATAACTTCATTATATCCACAGGCTCACCATACAATTCCTTTTGGTAGGACAAATTATCCAAAACGCTCAGACAATGGGGGACTTTATTAAAAGCAGCGCATTACATGATGGGCTTTATAGTATGTGCGTTGGGGAGACTTTGGACTAGCTCAAAAATAATCTGGGAGTAATGGTGGAGGAGGATGAGCAAAAGGCTTATCTATTAATACACTTTCTTCTCTACTGTATTTACACAGGAAAATGCAATAACTGGGGACATAACTCGATAGAAGGTAAATGTTCCATTAAATGTGACTTGCTTAACCCCGGAGGAAGTGGAAAGTCGTCTTTAAAACATTAAAATGAACAAGTCACTGGGTCCTGATGACTTTCACCTCCAGGTTCTAAAGAAATTAAATACTGTGATAGACAGACCTCCTCTATCTAATACTTAAGGTATATCCCACAGGAGCGGTGCATAGCAAATGTGGTGTCCATATATAAGAAGGGTTGAAAAAGTGAGCCCAGAGGGTATACGCTGGAAAGTCTATCCTCTGGGTGGGTGAAATGCTATTCTGGAGTATATGAATGGGTATTTTAAAGAGGACCTTTCATCAAATCGGGCACATGCAGTTTTATATACTGCTGGAAAGCTGACAGTGCGCTGAATTCAGCGTACTGTCGGCTTTCCCGATCCGTGCCCGGTCTAAAGCGCTATCGGTCCCGATACCGTAGCGCTTTAGTGTCAGAAGGTCCTTCTGCCTCGCTGCGCCTATCGCGCTGTGCTGTGTGAGCGGGGAGGAACGCCCCCTCCCTCTGCTCACACAGCTCGTCCATAAACGAGTATTATCAGGAGAGGGAGGGGGCATTCCTCCCCGCTCCACAGTACAGCGCGATAGGCGCCGCGAGGCAGAAGGACGTTCCTGGCTAAGTGTCAGAAACGCCCTTCTGACTGTAAAGCCCTACGGTCCCAGGACCGATAGCGCTTTACACCAGGCACAGATCGGGAAAGCCGACAGTGCGCTGAATTCAGCGCACTGTCAGCTTTCCAGCAGTATATAACACTGCATGTGCCCGATTTGATGAAAGGTCCTCTTTAAGATGACTTTCAATCAGCATGGGTTTATGGGGGTGTCCCAGAGTCGGTCTATGGAAAAATAAAGACGTCTGAGTTGGTGGTTTGGCCTTCTGGCCTCTATAGCCTTGGCACATGGACAGATACGTGAAGGGACAGCACAAAGATTTCTAATGATCTTTATATTCCTATGCCGGTGTCAGTGACGATGTCACTATACCCTGGTAGAGATGGATAAGTTGACATTTTGCTAATGGTGGGTTATCTGAGAGCAATTATATAGAACGGTGTATAGGGCAATGGAATAGCAGCAGGAGATGCTGAGGATAGTAGTATAAAGATTAGGTTTACAGGACATATTGGCAGGATAGTGAGGAGGTGCGAGGGATTGTGTAGCAGATATAATGGCCACCTACCAGAGTACCCAGAATCCTTTTCAGTTTCATTCGGCGGCTGTTCTTTTGCCGTCGGTGGTTTGTCGGTCTCCGCACTTGGTTCTTCTTGCTGATTGGGCGGTCCCGTCTCTGTCGGTGGAGACTTCATGTCTGCCAGTGGAAAGCTGAAAAGAGATGGCAAAAGTGAGATCAGTAACCCCCAAAGTATGAGAGGACCCCAAACTATTTCACTTCGTCATGTCTTCTGCAAGAGCACGGCAAGGAAACTAAGTTTACTTTGGTAGTTTCTCCCACAGGCACAGTAGTGCATATGCGCAGTACACTGTGTATAGTGTAGTATACAGTCATGACGGTAAGCGTTGGCATGCTTAAAATTTTTCTAGAAAATGAAGTATTTCTCCCTGAAAATTAATGCAGTTGCACACCCATTGCTTCCTATAGCCATCCACAAGCTTCTTACACCTCTCAGCTGGAATTTTGGCCCCCTCTTCTTCTACAAACTGCTCCAGGTCTCTCATATTGGGGGGGGGGGGGGGGTCGCCTCCTCTTCTCTTCTCCAAACAGCAATTTTAGGAAGTCTCTCTTTTAGATCTGGACTCATTGCGGCCACTTCAGAACTCTCCAGGGCTTTCTTTCCATCCATTTCTGGGGGCTTTTTGAAGTATGTTTGGGGTCATTGTCCTGCTGGAAGACCCATGACCTAGGACACAAACTCAGCTTTCTGATACCAAATCCTTTGGTAATCCTCAGATTTCATAATGCTTTGTACCATGTTGTGCATCATGGACAAAGGAACATCAAAATCTCTGGAGATGGACTTGTAATCTTGAGATTGTTGCTGTTTTTCTACAATTTTGGTTCTCAAGTCCTCAGACAGTTCTCTTTCTGTTCTCCATGTTTAGTGTGGCACACACAGACATACAATGCAAAAATTGAGTCAACTTCTCTCCTTTTTATCTGGTTTCAGGTGTGATTTTTATATTGCCCACACCTGTTACTTGCCCGGAAGTGAGTTTGAATGACTATCACATTCTTGAAACAAAGTTATTTACCCAAAATCCTGGAAAGATGGCAATAATTTTGTTCAGCTAATTTTTGGAGTTTTGTTTGACATTATGTCCAATCCGCCTTTTTCCCAGTTTTCTTATGTTGTTCCAATACACGATGGAAATAAACGTGTATAACATAACATGTAATTGTAATAATTGCCCTGTGTATAGTCCAGTATATAGTAGCAGTACCCTGTGTATAGTACAGTATATAGCAGCAGTGCTGTATGTATAGTCCAGTATATAGTAGCAGTGCCCTGTGTATAGTCCAGTACAGTATATAGTAGCAGTACCCTGTGTATAGTCAGTATATAGTAGCAGTGCCCTGTGTATAGTCCAGTATATAGTAGCAGTACCCTGTGTACAGTATATAGCAGCAGTGCTGTATGTATAGTCCAGTATATAGTAGCAATGCCCTGTGTATAGTACAGTATATAGTAGCAGTACCCTGTGTACAGTATATAGCAGCAGTGCTGTATGTATAGTCCAGTATATAGTAGCAGTGCCCTGTGTATAGTCCAGTACAGTATATAGTAGCAGTACCTTGTGTATAGTACAGTATATAGTAGCAGTGCCCTGTGTATAGTACAGTATATAGTAGCAGTACTCTGTGTATAGTACAGTATATAGTAGCAGTACCCTGTGTACAGTATATAGCAGCAGTGCTGTATGTATAGTACAGTATATAGTAGCAGTACCCTGTGTATAGTCCAGTACAGTATATAGTAGCAGTACCCTGTGTATAGTCCAGTACAGTATATAGTAGCAGTGCCCTGTGTATAGTCCAGTACAGTGTATAGTAGCAGTACCTTGTGTATAGTACAGTATATAGTAGCAGTGCCCTGTGTACAGTATATAGCAGCAGTGCCCTGTGTATAGTCCAGTATATAGTAGCAGTGCCCTGTGTATAGTACAGTATATAGTAGCAGTACCCTGTGTATAGTATATAGCAGCAGTGCTGTATGTATAGTCCAGTATATAGTAGCAGTACCCTGTGTACAGTATATAGTAGCAGTACTCTGTGTATAGTATATAGTAGCACTGCTGTATGTATAGTCCAGTATATAGTAGCACTACCCTGTGTATAGTATATAGTAGCAGTGCTGTATGTATAGTCCAGTATATAGTAGCACTACCCTGTGTATAGTACAGTATATAGTAGCAGTACCCTGTGTATAGTATATAGTAGCAGTGCTGTATGTATAGTCCAGTATATAGTAGCAGTGCCCTGTGTATAGTGCAGAATATCGGGTATATACGTACCAGTGGAGCTGCAGTCCCTCAGTGTGTTGCTTCCTCTGGCACTCATGTGTATACAGTGCCCAATCTCCGCCCCTACTTGTACAGTACACAGAGTACAGTCTTCCCTGGTGTGACTCACACTCTGTACTGTACTCACTGTTCAGCTCCTCCTGTACACTCAGCACACGTGGAGAACAGCGTGTGTGTGTATAGATCCCAACCCTGTACTACTGATCCCAGGTGACAAGTCATCTCGCTACCTGCCTGTCTCTCTGACCACTTTCCTTTCTCTCTGATAACTTGTCTGCCTGTCTGACCACCTGTCATCTCTGTAAGCTACCTTTCATTTACAGTATATTACATTCACCCTCTACTATGGGACAATATATATCCCCCTACTGTAACACATATAGAGAGAGAGTATAGCATCCAGGAACGTGAGACCTCTGTGTGGCGCTCCCATGGCAGGACCACAGGATGAGATTGTGAATAAGCTGGTCCTTATTAAATGGTCTATACCACTATCTACACTATAGTATAATATATACAGTACATCCTCCTCTATATATATATAAGATAGATAGATAGATATAGATATATATGTTTGTTTTTTAATATATATATATATATATATATATATATATACACACACCCTTCACTATAGTAGTTATAGTATATAATATCCTCCAGTGTAGTATATTATGTCCCCCCTCTGTAGTTTATATATTTTCTGGCTTAGTATATGACATATATATATATATATATATATATATATATATATATATATCCTCCACTGTGCTATCTTCTCTCGTGGTCTATATACATATAGATGGAATGTCCGGTACCTGGTGACCTCGTTGCGGCTTTCCTCTGTGCTGCAGTTCTGCACTCTTTGTATTGCGGTTCTGCTGGGTTCTGTATCCTCTGTGCTGCTGTTCTCCTGTGTTCTGCTCGCTCCTCTACTTTCTCTTCTGTGTACTTATCTGTGGTGCGGTTGTTCTCTCCTGTGTCTGTACACTCCTCTGTGTTGTGGTTACTCCTCTCCTCCTTTTCTCCTCCTCCTCCTCTCCGTTCACACTGTGTACTGGATGATGATGTAATGATTTCTGTCATTTTTCGGTATGTTCTGCATCATCTTACATAATACATCTGACCACATGGAGGGTATTAGGTGGATAGTGATGTGGACTACAAGCTGCACCATGTGATCAGCCTGGATTCAGACTGAAGGGATATTCAGAGAAGAGTGCCCAGGGGGCTGGGATAGATCTATCTATCTATCTATCTATCTATCTATCTATCTATCTATCTATCTAGCTATCTATCTCCTATCTATCTATCTATCTATCTATCTATCTATCTATCTCCTATCTATCTATCTATCTATCTATCTATCTATCTCCTATCTATCAATCATCTATCTTCTATCTATCTCTATCTATTAATCACATATCTATCTATCTATCTATCTATCTATCTATCTATCTCCTATCTATCTATCTATCACATACTGTATCTATCTATCTATCTATCTATCTATCTATCATCTATCTACTGTATCTATCATCTATCCATTTCTTATCTAAGGTCCTATCTATCTAGAAGAAGAAAATGTAAAGCAGCACAGACCAATACACAGCACAAATCCACAGGGAAAAGGCCAAGTTATGTTGTAGAAACAAAACCAGCAGGACTCCAAGAAATGAAAAATCAATCAGTGTTTTATTCCAAACACTGGTTGCTGTTTCAGTCCTTGGAGTGCTGCCGGTTTTGTCTTTATTATCTATCATCTATCTATCTCATATCTATCTATAGCTCATATCTATTTATTTATCTATCTTATATCTACCTAGCTCATATTTATCTCTCATATTTATTTATCTATATATCTATCTCCCCCTATCTTCTCTATCCATCTATCTATTTATCTCCGCCCATCTTATTTATCTATCTCTCTCCTATCTATCTCCCCGTATCTCCTTTATCTATCTGTCCGTCCATCCCCCCAGCCCCTCCCTACATCATGTCTGTGTGTGTGATGCTGACGTACAGTAACACTCGCTCTGCCATGTGCTGGGGATTAAGCCCTGACTGGGGGGGAGAGGGGCAGGATTTGCAGAGGGCAGTTGTCAGGGTGGGGGGGGGGGGGGAGAGCAGGTTGCTATACAGATAGCAGTGAGTACCTGCGCGGTGTGTCTGGGTATATTCTGCGATACAGTAGGGCGTGCTGGGGTTTGAGGGCTTACTGTATGCCCGCTCCTCCTCCTGCTGCCTGTAAATAGCTATAAACACTCTTACATAATGTTTGGATTGTACAGTAGGAGCGTGCGGCGGCCACAAGGTACAGAATGCTCCGGCAGACAGCGCCTCCCCCACATGTCCCAGGACAGCAGCCAACAGGAACACCAGGGAACTGACAGTCACAGGAGCACAGCCAAAAGTACAATGTGTCTGCAGGGAAGCCAATCCTCTGCAGTGTGCTGCCTCCTGTGTACACCATGCTGGGACATCATTGACCCCAGGCCATAGTCTTCTAGTTTTCTCCCATACGGTTATTTGCCCAAATACTGTGTGTCTGGGTAATCCCACAGGAAGGGGTGAGGTCCTCTGCCCTCTAGCTACGGCCCGATCATAGTCTAAACTACAGCAGCAGGTCAGGTTTCTGTTAACATCGAGTCCTATAATCTTACGTTGGATAGGTCTTCTTACATACCCAGCACACCCATTAAACAGACCCTCTCGGGTCCACTGAGTTCACATATATCCAGATTTCTCATCTTGCTTCCTCTTTTTTTAGGGGGCCGGTTGCGCCTAGCCCCACGCTTTTTTTTTGCAAGGTAAGTTCTGGGACGCAGGGGTTGATTTCAGATATTTATTGTCTCCTTTCAGATTCCACCCCTGATGTTCTCCCTAAGCATCCTTACATGTCACAATGGGAGACCTACTTGGTCTCCCATCTTGAACTATGACTGGTCCCGTATTTGGAATAGGGCACCTAAGACTTCAGGTTGCGTTGTTCACTACGAGAATTTCTTTAAAGAGGACCTTACATAAGATTGGGCACAGGCAGTTCTATATACTGCTGGAAAGCCGACAGTGCGCTGAATTCAGTGCACTGTTGGCTTTCCCGATCTGTGCCCCGGGTAAAGCGCTATCGGTCCCGGTACCGTAGCGCTTTACAGTCAGAAGGGCGTTTCTGACACTTAGCCAGGGACGCCCTTCTGCCCAGCAGTGCCTATCGCGCAGTACAGTATGAGTGGGGAGGAACATCCCCTCCCCTCCTGATAATACTCGTCTATGGACGAGCTGTGTGAGCAGAGGGAGGGGGCGTTCCTCCCCACTCACACTGTACTGCGCTATAGGCGCTGCTGGGCAGAAGGGCGTCCCTGGCTAAGTGTCAGAAACGCCCTTCTGACTGTAAAGCGCTACGGTACCAGGACCGATAGCGCTTTACCCGGGGCACAGATCGGGAAGCAGACAGTGTTCTGAATTCAGCGCACTGTCAGCTTTCCAGCAGTATATAGAACTGCCTGTGCCCAATCTGATGAAAGGTCCTCCTTAAGATGTTGATGCACTGGTAAAACACGCCGGCCCTTCTCCATTCTTTGATAGATCTGTCCCGGGTTGTTGCTGGTCCCGTGGTACCCATCCTGCACATATCTTCCATCTTTTTTGGTCTTGCCCTTCTCTCCAGCCTTATTGGTGCCAGGTTCAAGGCCTCTTGGAATGGGTACTAGGGGTTGGTCTCCACCTGTCTCCTAGGATCTATTTCCGACATCTCCCCCCCCCCCCCCCCCATTCAATTGCACAAGCATGCCCAACGCCTCTTACTGCTGCTGCTTACTTCCGATTCAGGAACGATTCAGGTTTATCGTCCTTGTTGTTTCTCTTTATCGATAAAATCATTTCAATAAACAGTTTTAAAAAAAAAACAGACCCTCTAAATAGATGCAAAAAAAAAAAGTAGATGTGGCCAAGGTGAGGCTGCAGCCCTCCTGGTAACCATTCACACTGCGTCTACAGCTCATCTCATGATCTGGATCCTGGAAACAATGCCGGCTGGCGTGCACCTGATGAATATGGGCAGCCTGTCTCCTGAGGGCCAGGTGTGACCACCTGAGTACAGGTGCTAAGTGTCCTGCAGGAAGACCAGGAGGGACACAGAAAGCAGATACATTGCCCTGCGTGACCAGATGTGTGACTTTCCAGAAGACCCTCTTGGAGAGAGGAGCTGAGGCTGGCACCTATGTTGGATACCGAAAGACCCAATAAGACCTTCAGGTAGAGCTGAAGATGTGACCACCATATACTGGAAGACAATCTGTGCTGGAGAGGCCGCAACGTAACCCCTAATGCGAGCTGAGGCTGAGGCCGACACCTTAGAGACAGATGTGTGTGTGGATATATAGTGGGGAAAGAAGCTGTAGCTGAGGCCATCATTATTTATTTCTGCTCCTTATGTAGCGCCATCATATTTCACTCACTTTACAATCACTGTCTCGTACAGGGCTCACAATCTGCATCCCCTATCAGGATGCTTGTGGGTACACGGAAACCGGTGTACCTAGAGGAAGCCCACGCAAACACAGGGAGAACATACAAACTACACGCAGATGTCCTTGCTGGGATTCCTGCACGGCAAGACCACAGTGCTAACCACTGAGCCACCAATAATTCTGACCACTGAGCCATCCACAATGCAGACCACTGAGCCATCAACAATGCTGACCACTGAGCCTCCATGGTGGTGGGAACACTGGAAACCACTGAACTGAGACTTGGATGTAGACATTAATTGTAGCTGAACCTGAGGCCATCACCCTGAGATAGATAGACAGAAATAGATAGATAGATAGATAGATAGATATGCGATAAGATTTGGCCCCATGGTCATTGTACATATCTGTATGTGATCCTTGAACAACCATATTGCATATGGGATGATCGCCAGGACATCGATTGTAGTTATGTTGTCCAAACCAGGTAGGCACCCTGCATCACCAGAATCTTACAGCCCTATCTTCTTGCTGACTGCTGATAGTATGATCTACGCTAAGGCCCTGGGGTTCAGGCTGTCCAGGCTTTATACATCCTGACCAAACAGGCTTTGTGTAGATATTTCTTCAACCTGCAGCTCGATGAGGGATCCTGGACTGTCTTGTCCCTTGGTGCTGCCAAGGCATGTGACAATGCCAAGTGGGGATACCTTTGGAGGATCCTGGAGAGGATGGGATTTTATCCACGGTTCATATTCTACGTGCAACTTTTGTACTCTGACCCTGTTGGCTCAGATATGGGTGAATGAGGATCTTTTGTAGAGCTTTGGATTTGGGGAAGGGCACCCGGCGCTGATGTCCTATCGCTAGCCATTGGCTTGTCTGTCGTAAACCTCTCTAGATATTGAGGACTTTCACCGTGGCTCCCTGGAGCAGTGAGCAGTTATGTATGCTGACGATACCCTTTTGTATTTTGGGATACCTATTGAAGTCTCTGGATCCAGCCATGGCCATTATTAAGGATTTTGGACAATGATCAGGTCTACAGATAAATTGGAACAAGTCCATTTGACTCCCTTTAGACCCGATTCCTCCCTCTCATTGGCGCATACCCAACTGTAAGGATAATGGGGGGGGGTTATTATTCCTAATCCTCTTTAAGGAGTTGTGGGCGAGAGGAAACTATAGGAGGGCTGACTGTTTGCTGAAACCACCTTGTGGAGTAATCCGCTGCATTTCTTGAAGACCCCAATGGCAATGATTACCCGTCGCCATTGTCCCAAATTGCAACTATTGTATAAAGTATGGGATAGGGCAAAAGCGATCCTAAATGTAGCGGGTCCGACCATCTTCACGGCTCTTTGGTCTAGTCACCTTCTCCCTGAATTTGCTAATTTGGAAAAGTTTGCTCCTTGGAATCCTATGGGGTTATAGAATACAGTGTCCCCACGTCACCAAATACATTTAATGCTGGCACAGGAAGGGGTGAGGATTTATTTTTTGATTCAACAGCTTTTTACAGCTCACAGTAATAAGTTCCCTTTGCGTGTACAGAGAAAATGGAAAACGGATGTCGGGCCCTTGGACAGCCAATGAGATGGTGTGCTTACTTTGTCCCCTATACTATTACTTGGCAAGGCTCAGATGTGTTCTCAATTGTTTTTATTACATAGAGTATATAAGACTCCCGCCATATTATATTAATAGGATATGCATATCATTCTACATGTCCCAGGAGTGGCCGGGTGGACGCTCACCTGATGAACATGATGTGGAAATGTCTTCATCTGGGATCCTACTAGCGTGTGTGAATATCTATGGTGTCTCATTGGACCCCAACCCAAGGGTGTGCATCTTAGGATTGTTGGATGACAATATAGCACGTACATCAGAGGTTATAGGTATACAGTGTTGGCCAAAAGTATTGGCACCCCTGCAGTTCTGTCAGATAATACTCATTTTCTTCCAGAAAACTATTGCAATCACAAATTCTTTGGTATTCTCTTCATTTAATTTGTCTTCAATGGAAAACCACAAAAAGAATTGTCAGAAAGCCAAATTGGATATAATTCAACACCAAACATAAAAAAGGGGGTGGACAAAAGTATTGGCACTGTTTGAAAAATCATGTGATGCTTCTCTAATTTGTGTAATTAACAGCACCAGTTACTTACCTGAGGCAATAACTAAATCACACTTGCAGCCAGTTGAAATGTATTAAAGTTGACTCAACCTCTGTCCTGTGTCCTTGTGTGACCACATTGAGCATGGAGAAAAGAAAGAAGACCAAAAAACTCTCTGAGGACTTGAGAAGCAAAATTGTGAGGAAGCATGAGCAATCTCAAGGCTACAAGTCCATCTCCAAAGACCTGAATGTTCCTGTGTCTACCGTGCGCAGTGTCATCAAGAAGTGTAAAGCCCATGGCACTGTGACTAACCTCCCTAGATGTGGACGGAAAAGAAAAATTGATGAGAGATTTCAATGCAAGATTGTGCGGATGGTGGATAAAGAACCTCGACTAACATCCAAACAAGTTCAAGCTGCCCTGCAGTCCGAGGGTACAACAGTGTCACCCCGTACTATCCGTCAGCGTCTGAATGAAAAGGGACTGTATGGTAGGAGACCCAGGAAGACCCCACTTCTCACCCAGAGACATAAAAAAGCCAGGCTGGAGTTTGCCAAAACTTACCTGAGAAAGCCAAAAACATTTTGGAAGAATGTTCTCTGGTCAGATGAGACAAAAGTAGGAAAATGCATCAACATAGAGTTTACAGGGGAAAAAAAGAGGCCTTCAAAGAAAAGAACACGGTCCCTACAGTCAGACATGGAGGAGGTTCCCTGATGTTTTGGGGTTGCTTTGCTGCCTCTGGCACTGGACTGCTTGACCGTGTGCATGGCATTATGAAGTCTGAAGACTACCAACAAATTTTGCAGCATAATGTAGGGCCCAGTGTGAGAAAGCTGGGTCTCCCTCAGAGGTCAGGGGTCTTCCAGCAGGACAATGACCCAAAACACACTTCAAAAAGCACTAGAAAATGGTTTGAGAGAAAGCCCTGGAGACTTGTAAAGTGGCAGCAATGAGTCCAGCCCTGAATCCCATAGAACACCTGTGGGGGAGGAGAGATCTCTTGCCGGAAGCGGTTGTTCGCAGTTATTTTATCTAAAGGTTGTGCTACCAAGTATTAGGCTGAGGGGGCCAATACTTTTGTCCGGCTCATTTTTGGAGTTTTGTGTAAATGATCAATGATTTGACTTTTTTTTTTTTTCATTCTCTCTTGTGTTTTTTAATTGCAAGCAGAATAAATGAATATATTAATACCAAAGAGTTTGTACTTGCAATCATTTTCTGGAAGAAGCTGAGTATTATCTGACAGAATTGCAGGGGTGCCAATACTTTTGGCCAACACTGTATCTCCTATTCTATATCATGCCTGTAAATTAGATGCAGCTCATTGGTTGCAACAGGGGAATCCCACTCTGAAAGATTTACGTGGCAGGTTAAACAACACCATCAGATTGGAGAAGGCGACTTATATCTAAGTGTGAAAGGATTTGGGGTCCTGACTGAGCACCCTTGGTCTGCCATCTGGAGCACTTCTGCAGTCATAAGCTGAGACAGTGATGTGGGAGTTACGCAGTACTGTATCTGCCCTTTACCTGTATAGCACTATTGCCATACATAGATGTACACTTGTATCTGCATGTCTGTTTTATTGCCTCCTCCTCTTGCTTATAATATACTTGTACACAGGACACTGGAAATTGCAGCAATTAGCAATGGACTTTGATGAAAACCATCTTCACCCATGTTAAAGGGGTATTCCCATCTCAAGGATCCTATCTATACTGCCAACTTATATAAATTTAGGAGTTTTCCTAAAAACATTACTTTAGCAATGCTGCTTTGTTTGCCTGCTATGTTAGATTATTCCTTCCGTTGTTTACATCCTTTCCATGGCCTGTTGGGGGGAGGGGGGGCTGAATGCTCTCACTGTTATGTACAGCTCTTTCTGCAACACAGTCAGGTCAGCTACATGCAGTTTGCTGATAAAGGCTCCAGGAACCCTTTCTGATATATTTCTATGTAAAAACACACATAGCAGAGTCTATTAAGCATGGTAAGTATTCTATACAAACCTGTGTAATGTAATGTATATTTACTGTGCATATTATTTGATCTGCCTTTATATTAGATTTATAGTAATCATAATAATCCCTCATGGAAAAGGCAATATATATATATATATATATATATATATATATATATATATATATATATATATATATATATTTCCCATCCTGCTGAAGAATACAGGAAGTGAGATGAGAGAGCAAGCAAAGCAGCTGAGACAGAGGTATGGGAAAACTCCTTTAGTGTTTGTTTTATTTTTTTGTCTTCTTGATCTCCTACTGTATTATATTGTGTACAGCAGATCTCATCCTTCCCTTTTTGTTATCCTGGGCATGTCTGGTAAGATCACAATGTCTACGCCCTGCTGCGTTAGCGTCCCATGCATTACATAAAATGCCCTGTTTTTTATAATTGCCATCAATTAGGGTCTCTACAATAAGGTGTTACAAAGGGCCACCACTGTATCCTGTAACCTCGGGGTGCACGCCTCCCAGCAGGCCTCTAAGCCTCACATTATTAGGTCACCCTCAGATTTCTACATATACAAGTCTTCAATATATGAGAGCAGAAAACCTGAACATACTGCCTAAGGGCTAGTTCACACGTGAACTGCCCGCGCGGGTTTTGACACAGAGAGAGACGCGGCGAGCCGCGTCTCTCTCTTGTCAAAGCCCGCCCGCCGCGACCATCGCTGTCGCGGCTTTAACCCTCTGCTGTCGGCTCGAATGAGCCGACATAGGAGGGAGCTGCGGGGGGCGGAAGCCGCGCGACTGAGACTGCGCGGCTTCCGCCTGAAGAAAGGACATGTCCTTTCTTTTCTCCGCTAGCAGCAGCTCGCCGCTAGCGGAGAACAGAAGCCCGGCGGTCTCCATAGACCACCATTATAAGGGGAGGTTTTGGACGCGAAATCCGCTGTCAAAAACCTCCCCTTACACTCACGTGTGAACTAGCCCTAACACTCAGAGGGACATTTCTAACTTACAATTAGTTTAAATATTTATTTGCTTAAATAGATTCTTATTAAAATATTTGCTTATATAATATCTGAATAGAAACATTCTAAGGTCTAAAATGCACCAAATGATGGCTTGTTATATAAGCTGGGGACTCATATACAGCAAGAGACCGGATAATTTCCAGAATAATATAGGTTCTGGGGATATTATCACTCCTTAAGGAGAGATTACCTTCACAGGTGTATGGAGACTTACAAAAGCCTTTTTCGCTCCACTGGGGGAATTATGGGAAAATATGAGGCGGCGTTTTCCTATTTACATCTTGGGAAACAGATTTGCATATTTTTCCTAGAATAATATAGTAAAGATTAATACACATCTATTTCCAATATCAAAAAGAAGGACTAAGGGAGGGATTGACTTGGGTCAAAAGTGGGGACTGTCCCTCCAAAAGAAGAGTGCTTAGAAGGTGTCCTCAGAGGTTATGGCAGTATTTTGTTGTTCATGGGAGTCAACCCTCTCGCTCTGAGGTTGCATAGTTTCAGACATAGTCCTCTATGTGGGACAGAAGTCCTGACCACGTCTCAGAATTCTCACGTCAGGGTTTTGTTAGTTTTTATCTCAGTTCTTACTGCAGTTCCTATGTAAAGCCTAGATTCACACCTGCGCCTTCATTCTGTTCGGGGATTCCATCCTTGTAAGCGGATTGGGTTTCCATTTTTCGGGTCCCGAAGCAAACCCGAACATTTGAAACCCAAGTGCTGTTTTTATCCCAATTCTTATCTCATCTCTTTTCTCACTTCTTATTTCAGTTTTTAATTCATTTGTCGCTGTTCTTATTCTTGTCTGTGTTTATCTCATTTATCTCAGATCTTCTCCCATTTCTGTGTTTTCTATGGTGAAATCTGTTTCCATAGACTTCTACATTTTAAGGGTCACATATTTCCAGTTTATTCCACGTCTCGCAGCCACAGGAATTCATTTCTCTCTTTATATTTTCTCCTATTGGTAGTAATATAGGGAAAGAGTCCGCTTGGACCCCATGCATACGAGCGAGTGTGCTTCTGATGTGGGACTGAGTTTGCAGCAGAATACACTTGCAGTCACAACAGATTGCATTCCTGTGATGCATCCGCATTCATGGCAACTTCCGATCTATTCTGTTCCATTGACATGGAAGTTTACAGAGCAGGTCCTATCCTGATCCATGTCATCAGAACGGAACGGAAGCCGCCATAGAGGTGAATGCATCACAGGAATGCACACCGATGTGACGCCAAGTGTATTCTGCTGCAAACTCAGCCGCACATCAGAAGCACACTCATGTGCATGGGGTCTGAGTCTCCTGAAGCCAAAAATACCAGGGGAAGTATGTGACAGCGTCGTCTTTTTTGGGTTGGTCATTGTCTCCTAATGATGAGTCTGGGGGCTTGTGCTTCATAATGCTGCTTGTCTTGTGCACAGCGTGCAGTCTTCTTTGCATTTCAGACCTAGTATTACTCAATATATCAATGGGGAAAGAAAGTACATGAAACTATAGCCACAATTTGGGTTTGGGTCAGGCAGGACCTTTACTTCAGCCATATGGATGTTTCAGTATATGTTGTGCACAGAGTCACTCACAGCTTGTAGCTCCACCTTGTGGCCCTTCTTTTCACTGCCACTGGATATTTGCCACATTCTCCCAGTGAATTGTCTGCTGTCTAGTGTGAATTGTGACTTGTAAGTGTCCAACAAAAAAAATGTAATGGGCTTAAAATAGTTTAATTAAAACAAAAAAAATCTTAATTTACCTCCTACTGCTCCCCAATCCAGTGCTATCAGTCCCATCCGCACAGCTGCCGATGCCCAATGTGGATGCCCTGAACACAACACACTTCTGAGCCTTGTTGTATTTCCAGGCAAAAGATCAAGGCCACATGTAGGGGTTTCCAAAATCAGGAAACAGGACTTAATATCTGTAGAGCTGACTCCTCACAGCGCCACGAGCTGGGCAGAACAGATCGAGCACTGAAGTAGCAGAAATCTGGAAAAAATTCAGTTTACATTTTGCACCCTGCAGTGTGCCATTCTTTTTGGAAGGGATTTCTGGGGTCACTGTCATCAAATGATCAATATACCCCTAGAGATGATGATTTGAGGGGTGCCATTTCAAAAATAAGGCTCTTCCTGTGCCCTGCGCCCAAACATCAGTTTTTACCCACATGTGGAGTATTCCCGTACTTGGGAGAAATTGCATAAAATAATGCCTGGTGCATTTTCTCCTTTAGCAACTTGTCCATTGGAGGAGCATCCATCACGTCAGGAAGATCCGTCATGTCAGGAATTAAGCAGCACTCTCCATACAGTTATTTCTGGGACATATGGATCCCTCCGTATGTTGTAGAGGTCCTAATTAGATAATTAATTAACAGGCCTAGATGGACTGCAGCCATTTTCTTTAAGCCTGGAGAACTGATTAAAGACACAAGATGGTAGTGTATCAAAAGAGTTCTGCTTTTATTATAAGAAAAAGGTAGTTTAAATACATTACAGACAAAGAGCTGGCTTGGCTATTCTAATCAGTGCAACACGATTGGTCATAGAGATATAAGACAAGCCTGGCACATGGCTATTGGCTGAGGCCTGATATGATCTGCATCTCATTATAGCTTTCCACACTGGGATGGACTCTCCCATGAAACAAAGAAGGATTCAAAATACTTATGTGTGAGCTAACATCCCAGACTATGTCTATATGTATATATCATGGCAAAAGAGATAAGATGACAGGTTCCATAGACCCTGTGTCTATACACTCTAAGTGACCTTCATATACCATAAAATATGACAGAGTGCCCAGATACCATAAGATTAATACTTTTATTGGTTATGTGTCCATACATCATGTAAAGGAGATAAGAGATATACAAAGTCAGCTGCATCTTCTCAAAATGAGGCCCTTGAGAGATAAGGATTAGCAACCTATGCATTAACGTTCATTATCACATTCCTTAAAGTCTAACAAAGGGCCTCCTTGACTTAAGCAGAAAAATACATACTTATGTGAAAGAGTACAAGATGGCTGCCAAAATACAAAGATGGAGGACTTAACTCTAACATTTCTCAGGCAGATATGTAAATGATTACAAGTGGGGTCTGGTTAGACACAGAGTCTCACCACAAGAGTGGAAAAAAATTATTCCCCCGTTGCCCTCTCAGAGGCTACTTTTGAGTAGTGTAACTTTTGATGATAGATTGTTCACTGCTAGACATGGCTATATGATGCACTCAAAGAGAGTTTGCTCAGTCGGCAGACTTTGAGAGGGTCTGTAACATCTGTGGTAAATGTACTGCAGAATACCATACACAACCTGTATATACCTCCATGTCCTGCTATATCTCATCTTGTATCCAGACTACAGGTCCAGCTTTAACATCTGTGGTAAATGTACTGCAGGATACCGTATAGAACCTGTATATACCTCCATGTCCTGCCGTATCTCATCTTTTGAGTCACATGTTTCTTTGGGCTTTCTGCAGCCAATTATATACATTTCCATGTTTGAGCTGCTCTATCTCCTTGTTGTCCCTCAGTATATTTTCCTAGAATAATAGTTCTCGTTCTCTATATTGATGGAGTTCTTACATTCATGCATTATATATTTGGGCTAACAGTCCTTGAGTGCTTTCACCATAGTATTGGTTGCTTATTAGAGATGAGCGAGTAGTGAAATATTCGAGATTTGATATTCGTTTCGAGTAGAGCCTCAATATTTGACTACTCGATCGAATATCGAATCCCATTACAGTCTATGGGAAAAAATGCTCATTTCAGGGGAAACCACTATTTGACTAAAGGAGAGTCACCAAGTCCACGAGTAGCAGGAGGAGCGAAGTGCAGTTAAAGTGCATGGACCCCATTATAGTCTATGAGATGCGTGCGCTTTAACTGCACAGCACTTGCAGTTATGCTGATATTCCGTTCGGGGGGGGGGGGGGGGCTACTTCTGTGGACTCCTTTCCGGATGGGAGGCAAGCGCTAATGTGAACCGGCACTTACTCATCATGCAGAACCAGCATTGATTGGCCGAATGCTATAGCATTCGTCCAATCAACGCTGGTTCTGTAGCAGGCTCATCGTTGCTAGTCAGGAGAGCTGGTAGCTTGCGTTTATGCAGGAGCTGACTTTTTATCATAGGAATGCATTGATTGGCTAGTGTACAGCATTCGGCCAATCAACGCTGGTTCTGCCAGAGGTTCGTCTGGGAGGAGGCGGAGTCTAAGATCGGACTACAGCAGTCTCCATTGTGGTCCAGAATCAACGCTGGTGAGTGCATTCCTATGAGAAAAAGTCAGCTCTCTCGCATAAACGCAAGCTGCCAGCTCTCCCGACTAGCAAGGACGAGCCTGCTGCAGAACCAGCGTTGATTTGCCGAATGCTATACAGTGTATAGCATTTGGCCAATCAATGCTGGTTCTGCATGACGAGTAAGGGCCGGTTCACATTAGCGCTTGCTTCCCGTCCGGAAGGAGTCCGCAGGAGGAACCCTCAGAACAGAATATCAGCGCAACTGCAAGCGCTGTGCAGTTAAAGCGCACGGACGCCATAGACTATAATGGGGTCCGTGCGCTTTAACTGCACAGTGCTCCTCTTAAACACTCTCCTCCTGCTACTCGTGGACTTGGTGACTCTCCTTTAGTCGAATAGTGGTTTCCCCTGAAACGAGCATTTTTTCCCATAGTCTATAATGGGATTCGATATTCGATCGAGTAGTCGATTATTGAGTCTCTACTCGAAACGAATATCGAATCTCGAATATTTCTCTACTCGCTCATCTATTATTTACCAGTTTAGTTATACAGTTTAGTCCTGAAATGCGTTGCGTGTGCCTGTCCTTTCAATAAAGAGATATCCTAGTTTACCATTTTGGATTAGCACTGATCATTCTGTCCGTCTGCTCAGATTTGGTTGGTCCATATTCATCCTATAATCTTCTAGAATCCTGGATTGGCGCTGAATGTTCTTACAGTTCAGATGAAAATAGTTTAATTCTAAAATCAGTTGTAGAAAACTTGAGAGCCAGGAAGAAGCTGCGGAGCGGACAGACTCAGGGCCAGGATGGCTGTGACGTAGAAATATTACAGCAACACATTTCATTAGCCATGTTAGATTTCTCCCTCTTGTTATGTTAGTTGTGAATCTGTTTCGATGGCATCTCCTGCGACTTGCTCGATCATTCTGCAGCCCCGCATAATGGAGGGATCTATGAAGCCCTTTGGTCCGGAACGCCTGTCTGCAAAGTGGGGCTGCTCATAAGTGGGTGGAGCAGTGGGTGTGGCCAGTCTCGCTACCATCTATACTCCAAATTTATCAAATGCAACTTTTTAGAGATTCACAAAAATTGTCAACCTGACTCTACTAGATGGAGGAAGTGTTAGACTTATAGATGCAACTAATTTATCAAACATCATGTGATGTATTCTGTCCAATAATTTTTGATTGTTAGGGAAGTTAAAGGGTATAAAGAAGAACGAGGCATAATAGAGGAAATTCGGGAGGGAACTTTTTTCCATTTTATGGTGAATTGTGTTTCTGCCAGTAAAGCACTTTTTGCTTCTTCTGGATAAACTTGGTTTTCTAAGCAAAAAAACAGGTGAATTTTATGGACTGAGAACTTTATCAACCCACTTTAAGGGGCAATGTTCTGATATTGTCTATATAGAAGTTACTGGTAGTGAGCAGCAGAGGGCAGCATCCTCATAGTCTCTGTATATAAGAAACAGGTTGTGATCAGGGGGCAGCATCCTTATATTTTCTGTACAGCTATTTCTAACAGTGATGAGTGGCGGACGGCATCCTCATATATACTGTACAGCCATTACTGGAGATAAACAGCAGGGGGCAACCTCCACATATTCTCGATATAGCAGTTACCAGGGTTGATCAGCAGAGGGCAGCATCCTCATATTCTCTGTATATAAGTAACAGGTTGTGATCAGGGGGCAACATCCTCATATTCTCTGTATGGTCATTATTGGAGGTGAGTCCTTATATTGTCTACTAGCTTCTGCCCACGACTTCCTCTGCATGTTGTTAGCGTCCATGATCCACTTGCTCCGGCATTTTATCAGCTCTCAAGCTGGCCTGCCACTGAATTTGTTCCTCGCACTGTATCGCTGGGATGCCATATAATGAGCGCGTTGTTGGTGTCAAAGATCCACCTGCTCCAGCATTTCGGCTGTTCTAAGAGCCGCCTGACATCTAGCTTGCTCAATCTTCCTCAGCGCCGCTTGAGGAAATGTCTGTGACTTCTGGCTACCTTGAGAATTTTGCAGCAAATTAGATTTTCGTTTTCCTGGCATGTTTCAAATTGGAAAACTGCCAATTTGGATTAAAGGGGTTTTCCCATCTCAGTGTCTCAGCAGTCGGCCAGCAGTGTCTGCTTCTCATTTCCTGTATCCACCCCCATAGTGTTCCCTGCACACAGTATTATCCCCCATAGTGGCCCTGCACACAGTATTATCCCCCATAGTGGCTCCTGCACACAGTATTATCCCCCATAGTGGCCCCTGCACACAGTATTATCCCCCATAGTGGCCCCTGCACACAGTATTATCCCCCATAGTGGCCCCTGCACACAGTATTATCCCCCATAGTGGCCCCTGCACACAGTATTATCCCCCATAGTGGCCCCTGCACACAGTATTATCCCCCATAGTGGCCCCTGCACACAGTATTATCCCCCATAGTGGCCCCTGCACACAGTATTATACCCCATAGTGTCCCCTGCACACAGTATTATCCCCCATGGTGGCCCCTGCACACAGTATTATCCCCCATAGTGGCCCCTGCACACAGAATTATCCCCCATAGTGGCCCCTGCACACAGTATTATCCCCCATAGTGGCCCCTGCACACATTTTTACAGTGTTGGCCAAAGTATTGGCACCCCTGCAATTCAGCCAGATAATACTCAGTTTCTTCCAGAAAATGATTGCAAGCACAAACTCTTTGGTAATATCTTCATTTATTTTGCTTGCAATGAAAAAACACAAAAGAGAATGAAAAAAAAGTCAAATCATTGATCATTTTACACAAAACTCCAAAAATGGGCCGGACAGAAGTATTGGCCCCCTCAGCCTAATACTTGGTAGCACAACCTTTAGACACAATAACTGTGCACAACCACTTCCGGTAACCAGCAATGAGTTTCTTACAAGGCTCTGCTGGAATTGTAGACCATTCTTCTTTGCAAACTGCTCCAGGTCCCTGAGATGTGAAGAGGGCCTTCTCCAAACTGCCATCAAGACAGGTGTTCTATGGGATTCAGGTCTGGACTCATTGCTGCCACTTTACAAGTCTCCAGGGCTTTCTCTCAAACCATTTTCTAGTGCTGACCTGAAGTGTGTTTTGGGTCATTGTTCTGCTGGATGACCCATGACCTCTGAGGGAGACCCAGCTTTCTCACACTGGGCCCTACATTATGCTGCACAATGTATTGGTAGTCTTCAGACTTCATAATGCCATGCACACGGTCAAGCAGTCCAGTGCCAGAGGCAGCAAAGCAACCCCAAAACATCAGGGAACCTCCGACATGTCTGACTGTAGGGGGCGTGTTCTTTTCTTTGAAGGCCTCTTTTTTTTCCTGTAGACTCTATGTTGATGCCTTTTCCTACTTTTGTCTCATTTGACCAGAGAACATTCTTCCAGAACATTTTTGGCTTTCTCAGGTAAGTTTTGGCAAACTCCAGCCTGGCTTTTTTATGTCTCTGGGTAAGAAGTGGGGTCTTCCTGGGTCTCCTACCATACAGTCCCTTTTCATTCAGACGCTGACAGATAGTACGGGGTGACACTGTTGTACCCTCGGACTGCAGGGCAGCTTGAGCTTGTTTGGATGTTAGTCGAGGTTCTTTCTCCACCATCCGCACGATCTTGCATTCAGGGGTGAACCTGCCCCTTTCGCCGCCCGAAGCGAACGACAGAAAGCTTCAAAAAATTTTTTCCCTATTTTCCTCCTCTAAAACCTAGGTGCGTCTTATAGTCCGAAAAATACAGTACCTATTCCCGGCTCCACTGCAGTCCTCGGTAGTGTCGGCCATCTTCCATCATCAGGGACATCACATAACTAGGCCCGAAGCCTGTCTGGAGTGTGGAAAGGTAAGTAACACAGTTTTTTATCTTCACTTACTTCTCCAGGGCATCCGGTCATTATACTTGGGGGGTCTGAAAAGACCCCCGAGTATAATAATACTGTTTGTGGGGCCCGCGGCATCACCGATCCCAGCCCCTGCCAGGATCGGTAAGTAAATAGGGCCCGTTACTGGCTGGAGTTACAGCCTATTAAAAAAAAGCGCAGGTAGCGGCTGTCGCCGGGCCCCTAATGTCCCGGGCCCTGTGGCAGCTGCTACCCCGGTAGTTATGCCACTGTGTTATTGGCAGTCAGCAACAGGAGGCAAAGTCCTCATATTCTCTATATAGCAGTTACTGGTGGTGAGCAGCAGGAGGGAGAGTCCTCATATTTTCTGTACAGCCATTACTGGTGGTGATCAGCAAGGGGGTGGCATCCTCATATTCTATGTACAGCCATTACTGGCAGTGAGCAGCAGGGGGCAGCAAATCCATATTCTCTGTACAGTCATTACTGGTAGTGATCAGCAGGGCCGACGTCCTTATATTCTCCTTATAGCAGTTACTGACGGTGGTGGACTCTCTTGTATGACAGTCATGGAGATGAGACAAGAAAGACGCGGAGACTTATTGTGTTTTCTGCAGTTTATTGGTCACCGTTCCATAAAGACATAAACTATAATGAATTCCAAAAATAGATATAATATATATATAATATAATAATAATCTAGTTGTGACATCACTACACAGGGACTATACACAGCACAGCCCCTTCCCCCCCTCCCCCCACGGGACGGGCAGTGTCTATGAGTGGCTGGGAAGGTGCAGACAGCAGGGGTCCCGACATTGGATAAGACTGCTCCGCACTGAGGGTCCACAGAGAGGCCACAACGTCTATCGGCCCAGCTGTCCACGGGTTATTGATCTGTGTGGACAATGTAGGAGGCCCTAAGGGAGATGTGACAACCGTATCCTCACTTTTATCTTCTTGGCTGATCAATATACCTTTCATACAGGCTCAGCATGTGAGGCTGCACCACTGAGACATTGACCCATCCACATCAGTGTCCACACATAGCAGCCAGAATCCCAGGCAGGACAAGATCTCCATGATAACAGGGCAGCAGTATCAGCAGGGGGCATATTGTTATTAGAGTGTCTCAGTGGTGCAGCCTCAGGCCTGGTGAAAATTTCAGCCAAGGATATGATGTTTCTGGGCCATTCTCACATATTAAAGGGACTTTAGTATTTCTGATGCCCGACTCTCCACAGTACACTGCGGATCTGGGCTCAGGAGGAGGGGATGGGAATATATAGAGGTGTGTATATAAATACTTCTATATATAAAAATAGATACAGCATCAAAAATATATTCTGAAATATCTATATACACAGGCGGGCGCCGGACATGGACTACCCCGCCCCATATATCATAGTGCACCTACAGGCTGTGTCACACATCACCACCAAGGGTCAGACACCCAACAGGGGCCACAGCCATCACAAGGTGTCAGACACCCAAATGAAGGCAATGTCCAACTCGTCACCACAAATGAAACAACCTTTCATCTCAATTGGACTTGTTTCCCAATAGGGGGCAGAAATACATAATACTCTTTGTTTTGACTGGTAGAGGAGAGAGGGGGTCAAATACTTTACAGACATCTGCTTGGAAGGGAAGGAGTTAAAGGCTCAGCAGTGGCAGCAGCACCCTTGGCAGGGGACAGGTTAATGCTGCACGTAGTATGGGGCTCACCCTTCACCCTCCCTATAAACACCCCATCTCACAGCATTGGTCACCGCGGCCTCTCATCTGGAGATCCTGGTCCCGGCTCTTGTTGACAGCAGTTTGCTTCGGAATGTAGACGGCGAAATCTTCTTGACAGCGCTCAGCCCCCTGCACACTTCTGGGAATGGAAGAGGTGGGGCAACAGGAGGGGTTAATGGAAAGACAAGCAATGGGGTAGAAGGAGGGGTTAATGGGAAGACAAGAGGAGGGGCTAATAGGAAGACAAAGGGAGTGGCAAGAGCAGGGGCTAAAAGACAAGGGGAGGGGCTAATGGAAAGGCAAAGGGAGAGAAGTAGGAATCTGGAGCTAAGAGCTTCCAATGTGGACCCTCAACACAGGAGACTTAAGGGAATATTTGGAGTAAGACAAGTAAAATGGAATCAAAAGAGGGAATGGATATGTCTGAGAGGGCCAGGAGCTTAAGGGGGAGGCTACATCTCTGGACACCAGGAACAGAAGCTATGGTTAGGTGTCAGAGGACAGGAGTTGAGGGGGTGCTTAAGTGTTGGGGTCACAAGGAGCCAAAGGGGGAAGTTAAGTGTCAGAGGGCTAGGAGCTGACAGGAGCTCATGTCTCAGAGGGCCAGAAGTGAGGGGGAGCTGAGCGAGTCGGAGGAGGAGCGCTCACTTCCGCTGCTGCGCTGGTACCGGCTGCCACAGGCTCCTCCCTCTGGGGAGGTGAACACAAATGAAGATGTGTAAGATCCAGCGCTGGTGGTACAGTCTGAGTCCGGGAGTGGGGGCAAACAGACAGGGAATGATACCTCCGACTGAGGGGGATATGAAGGAAGCAGTCCACCGTGGGGGAAGGATGTGGCTGGCTCAGTGTGGGGCAGGTCAGGGTCCTCATAGGGCAGTTTGCAACCCGATCGGTGGGAGAGAAGAGCAAATTCCAGCTGTTCCTTCTGTCTGCGAAGCTCGTCAATCTCTGCCTCAAGGTTGGACTTTTCCTCCTCCAAAAGATCAGTCTCCTGCAAAATGAAGGAAAGTCACGTGACAATTGAACAATTGGCCGCCTTCACCATAACTGGTAAATATAAAGGATAGATCAGGCCTCTACCGATCTGATATTAATGACCTCTCATAAGAATACACTGTCAATAGAGAAGTATGGACCAGTTCATAATGATCAGGATTCATTTCAAATTTTCCAAAAATGTCGGGTTGAGCCATACATGGATCGTGATTATACTCAGGGGTTTCTTCAGACCCCAGAGTATACTAAACATGCCCATTGGAGGTGCGGAATAATAATAATAAACAGTCATACTCATCTTTCCTCACCTCTCCTGGTCAACCTTTAAGCTTTTGGAGCTCCTTTTAGGCATCTTTAGTCCTCCTTTGGTCTCCGGGTGGCATCAATAGACCCGGAGGACCACTGAGGCATGTGGTTGGGCCTCAAAAAGACATGTGGGACATGCAAACATCACTACAATTGCATCAAAGCATCATGACTTCAGCGTGCCTCATATGACTCCGAAGGCTGAATCCTATGGAATGAAGATGGCTACAGAGGAGCACTGGGTGCTGGGAGGGAGCCCAGAGGACGAGTCTATGAATGTCTATTATTTTTCTGGACCTTCCCTGGACTTCTATTTATTATACTCTGGGATCTGAAGTATAATAATAGTTCTTCTGGTTTGGACCCAAATTAAACTGGCGGCCAACCATCCCGAATATTTACTAAATTAATCTCACGAGGATCCCCAGCTATCAATATCAAGTTTTGGACAACTCCTTTACTATGCAACTTCGAGCAACAAAGATTTGACAAAATTTTGGCTCCAATTAGACCAAGACCAAGTCTAGACCAAGCCAACAAATAAGTGGTATAAATACAGACTTGACAGTGTGAAGATGCTCCAGTTTATCCTCCAATATTGGCCAAATTTTATAGTGGCCTAGTTTACGTTACCCTATAACAAAGCTTAGTAAATCTGTCCCACTGAAAGGGGTAAGGAATCGAGTGGCCTCTGGTCACAGGAGTCAGTAAACAGTGCTGGTACCCGGGCCCCCGCTACATGGACGTGGTCATCTCTTACGTTCTGCAATCTGTCCGTCAGCTCTCGTCTCCTGTTCCTGCATTTGGCAGCTGCTAATTTGTTCCTTTCTCGACGGACTCGCCTCTTCTCCTCTTCCTCTGGGGTAAGCTGTACAGGAAAAGGGACATGTCTTGTGAGAAGGGTCATACAATAACCAATGACAGCTCAATATCTATAATGCTACTTACTGCTTCTTCTCTAGGTCTTTTTCTAGGTCTTGTTGGGCGAGTTTCCTCCTGTCCAGAGGAAGAAGCAGCAGGCTGAGCTGCGCCATATGATGATCCAGAAGGTGAGGCATAGCTGGGGCCTGGCAGGTCATAGGGGTCAATAGATGGTCCTGGCGTTGGTTGAGATTGAGCCATTGAGGAGATAAGGGCAGGAGTGACCAACCACTGGAGGTCCTGACTACTGGTGATGGCCGTAACAGTGGGGACAAAGGAGGAGGAGACATCACATAGGGCCACACACTCCTGGTACAAAAAAATGAGAGAGACAGAGATATTCACACACAGAAGAGACAGCCAAAATTGGTGTAGACAGGAAGAAGAGAAGATAAGAAAATGGAGGAGAGTAGAAGATGAGAGAATGAAGCCGAAAAGAAGATGTGAGAATGGAAGAGAGAAGAAGATGAAAGAATGGAAGAGAGAAGATGGAAGAGAGAAGCTGTGAGAATGGAAGAGAGAAGAAGATGAAAGAATGGAAGAGAGAAGAAGATGGAAGAGAGAAGAAGATGAAAGAATGGAAGAGAGAAGAAGATGAAAGAATGGAAGAGAGAAGATGAAAGAATGGAAGAGAAGAAAAAAGAATGGTAGAGAGAAGAAGCTGAAAGAATGGAGGAGAGAAGGAAGAGAGAAGATGATGAAGGAATAAAATAGAGAAAAGGTCAGAGGATAAAGGAGAGAAGAAGAGAGAATGAAGGAGAAAAGAAGATGAAAGAATGGAAGAGAAGATAAGAGAAAGAAAATCAGAAGAGAAATTGGGGAGAATAAGACGCTAATTTCCTATGTCAGTGTCACAATATCTGTCCATACACACTAGATGCACCAGATTTATTCCGATTCTGGGATATGTTGGGAAGATCCATGTGCCTTGACCCACCTAGAATCTCACCCTCCTCCACCCACTAGGGGGAACCTTCTGGCGGAACTTTCTGGTATAGAGGGTTGATTTAGTGCTAAGCCACTTTGTTCCAAACATGCACCACAGCCCATGTTCTTGTGCTTCCTCACTACTTTGGGGAAGATTTAGATTAATTGAGATGAGCGAGTACTATACGAAACGGCGGTTTTGAATAGCACGCACCCATAAAAATGAATGGAAGCGGCCGGCACGCAGACTTTGCCGGTGGCCAGCCGCTTAACCCCCTACGTGCTGGCTACGTCCATTCATTCCTATGGGTGCTTGCTATTCGAAACTGGAGTTTCGAATAGTACTCGCTCATCTCTATTAATTAAGCAACTGCAACAGAATTCTGGCGTAATTTGCACCAAAAAAACTGTCCAGCATGTTGTTCGCTATATTTACCTAGTGTCTAAGATCCTTTTTAGATACTTTTTTCCCCCCTATCAGTATGTCTTTGGGGTGTGGGAGGAAACCAAACAAACACAGGAAGAACATATAAACTCCTTGCAGATGTTGCCCTAGGTAGGATTCGAACCAAGGACTCCAGTGCTAACCACTGAGCCACCATGCACAGTCTATTTTCTAGGCAGTATTAGGGTGCATTCACACTACGTAACGCCGGGCGTGTATGAGAGCCGTACACGCCGGCATTACGGCAGACTGCCGAACACTTCCCATTCACTTCAATGGGAGCGCTCGTAAACGCCGCTGTTACGAGCGCTCCCATTGAAGTGAATGGGAAGTGTTCGGCAGTCTGCCGTAATGCCGGCGTGTACGGCTCTCATACACGCCCGGCGTTACGTAGTCTGAATGCACCCTTAGTGTGTGAGTTATAATGGAAATTTCTGCCAGTCCCTAACTGGAATAGATTTTCATTCTGGTGCTGGAGCATCTTCTTAAATCACTCGTTCCTTGTACCAGTCTGGGCCTTTATTAAGACTTTTGCACAAGAATTATGTGGGGTTTAGAAAGTTGGAGAAAGGACCCAATGTCTCTGATCTGGTTAGAATAACTTGCCGTACAGGTGACAGCCCCTCTGTGGAGTATCTATTTACTGAACTAACCTAATAACAGGTAAAAGCCCCCTTTGGTTAATCTTCTCACTGATCCACGCAGCAACTCATCTCTGGGCATCTTCTTAGTGATCCAACTCCCATACAGAAACAAGAGCCGCTCTGGTACAGGTTCTCCCCTCCCCACTACAACTATCTGCCCCCAAACAATTTTAGAGGTAACAGTTTGATCAACCCCATTATACAGGCACCAGTTCTCTCTCCTCACTCATCCACTCCACTACACAAGTAATGTTCCATCCTGGTGCTTATTCTCACTTATCTACCGTTTTATAGACGTAAATATTCTCACTTAAGGGCGCCTTCACACGGCGTTACGCTCCGTACATTCTGTCCATTTTACACGTGTAAAATGTAGTAAGCCATTGAGTTCAATGGCTTACGCGCGTATTTTTCAGTGCGTAATTTTGCGTCCACAAAATTACGTGCGTAAGCCATAGAACTCAATGGCTTACTACATTTTACATGTGTATTTTTACCTCAATGGCTTACTACATTTTAGGGCCCCTTCACACGGTGTAAGCGCGCCGCTCATTTAGACAAGTATACACGTGTCGGAGTGTGGCGCTTCAAAACAGAGCCCATTGATTTCAATGGGTAGCGCGCGTATATCAGCATATATCTCCAGTGTAGCAGTGCTGGTTGTGTGCTCAGATCGGCTCATCTCTGGAGTAGCTGAGCGCACGGCCAGCACTGCTACATCTCGGTATAGGAATGCACTGACCAGCGTTGATTGGCCGAATGCCATACAGAGTACGGCATTCGGCCAATCAATGCTGGCTCAGCCGGAGGAGGCGGAGTCTAAGATCTGTCCACAGCAGTCTCCATTCTGGTCCGATCTTAGACTCCGCCTCTTCACAGACGAGCCTCCAGCAGAACCAGCGTTGATTGGCCGAATGCTGTAGTCTGTATGGCATTCGGCCAATCAACGCTGGTCAATGCATTCCTATGGGAAAAAGTCAGCTCCCGCATATCGCAAGCTGACAGGGATCCCGACATAATACAGGTACTTGGGCATGTTAGATGCCCCCAGACATGCTTCCCCTGCTATCCCAGTTGCTTTCCAGGGTGTTGGCGTCATTTCCTGGGGTGTCATAGTGGACTTGGTGACCCTTCTGAGTCAAATAGTGGTTTCCCCCTAAATGAGTATTTATTTCCCATAGACTATAATGGGGTTCGATCGAACAGTCGAGTATTGAGCGACTACTCGAATCGAACTTTTCACTGTTCGCTCATCTCTAGTATCAAACCCTTTCCTCACTGACCCACCCCCTATATAGGTTACATTCCCCTTACTGGCCCCCTTGTATAGATAACAGCTCATCTTTTCACTGAGCCCCACCCCCTACAAGTAATAGCCTCTTTTCTCACTGATCCATCCACTACATAGGTACTAGCTCCTCTTCTCACTGATCCACCCTCTATACAGGTAACAGCTCCTCTTGTCACTGATTTGCCCTCCCTGTACAGCCCCTAGTATCACTGATCCACCCTCTATGCAGGTAATGGCTCTTCTTCTCACTGATCCACCCCTTATACAGGTAACAATCCATCTTATCACTGATCCCATCCATCCCCACTGGGTTTTCTCCGCCCGCCACACAAGCCTATATAGGAGCGTTTCCTTTAGCACGAGCCGCGATGAGTGTGTCTTATTTCCCCGCCCCTTTTCATTGACGTCGGCAACGTCCGTAGCTGCGTCCCTGCGTACTACAGACGCTGCGTTCCAAAATAGCACGCCGCCGTCACCGCTCGTCAGCCCCGCCCACCCGACTAGTGTCAGGAGAGCGCGGCTGTGAGTTGTGTGGACGGAGCTAGAACTATAGTAACCCGACATTCCCTGCTATAGCACGGCGTCACTGCCGAGAGGTTGGGGATAGCCGGCGTCCTACGTAATAATAAGAAAAGGGAGCTCCCTGACTTCTCCTACCTGACTGCGGACTCCCTGACTCTTTCTGACCTACCTGACTGCGGACTCCCTGACTCCTACTACTTTACCTGACTGTGAACTCACTGAACCCTCCTCCCTGACTCTGTCTGCTATACCTGACTGCTGATTCCCTTCTGTCTTTAACTTTGGTCTTCCTTTTTTTTTCTCCTGGCCTCCCTGATTGTGGTCTCCCTTCTTTCTCCTGGTTTTCTCCTGCCCTCCCTGCTTTCTCCTGCCCTCCCTGATTGTGGTCTCCCTTCTTTCTCCTGGCCTCTGTGATTGTGGTCTCCCTTCTTTCTCCTGGCCTCCCTGATTGTGGTCTCCCTTCTTTCTCCTGGCCTCCCTGATTGTGGTCTCCCTTCTTTCTCCTGGCCTCTCTGATTGTGGTCTCCCTTCTTTCTCCTGGCCTCCCTGATTGTGGTCTCCCTTCTTTCTCCTGGCCTCCCTGATTGTGGTCTCCCTTCTTTCTCCTGGCCTCCCTGATTGTGGTCTCCCTTCTTTCTCCTGGCCTCCCTGATTGTGGTCTCCCTTCTTTCTCCTGGTTTTCTCCTGCCCTGCCTGCTTTCTCCTGGCCTCCCTGATTGTGGTCTTCGATCATACTGATGTTTTCTTATTGGCCTGGGGTAATTAGATCATGAACTCAATTGGCCTTTGCCGTTTCCCATCCTTGAGAACTATTGAGCCCCCTACTGTGCCCCCCAATAATTTGTTTCCCCCTTTAGTTTAGATCTGTATAAATAGAATATATGAGGCCTGCTCCGGCTGACCTCTCTATGACGTCGCTCTATGACATCACACTCACCTGTGGGGCTGCGACTGTGGATGGACTCCCAAAAGAATCCACAGATGAAAGATACTGAGACTCAGCGGAGGGGGAGGAGCTGGAGGAGTCGTATCCCTGGTACATGTCCCCCCCAGAAGCAAATCCCAGATATCCGGTCTGTCCAGGGGTCACCTCAGCCTTAAATATAGATCAGTATTGGAATCTCCTCAGCCTTATGTAGGGATCCGCAGTGTTTTTCCTCAGCTTTTAATAGAGATCAGACGAAGGATCTCTTTAAACTTTTAAGTAGGCATCAGTGGTGGGATCTCCACAGCATGAATAACAGAGGCGGGATCTCCTCAGCCTTAGTGATCTGATGTTGGATCTCCTAACCCTTATGTAAAGATCAACAGAGAGATCTCCTCAGCCTTATGTAGGGATCAGCAGTGGAATCTCCTCTTTCTTATGTGGGAATAGGGATCAGCAGTGAGATCACTGGAGCCTTATGCAGAGATTAAAATTTAGATCTCCTGAGCCTCATGAGGGATCTGCAGTGGAATCCCCAAAGCCTTATGTAGGGATCAGCAGAGGGATCTCCTGAGCCTTATGTAGGGATCTTATCAACCTGACGCAGGGATCATCAGTGAGGTTTCCCCTCTTGGTAGTATTTTGTCCTACGTACAGATCAGCGCTGAGATTGTTTGCCCCTCTAGTGGATTCTTCGGATTCCCTCCTGTGTAGGATTTAGTGTTGGGATCGCCTCAAGTATATATAGAGACAAATTATGAGATTGTCCCAGTGTTGGGATCTTTGCTGATGATCTCTTCCTCAAAATTGTAGGGTATCAATGATGAGATCTCATTAGGTCTTGATAGAGATAAATGCTGGGATCTCCTGAGTACAGGTCAGTTTTGGGATCTCCTGTATAGGTATTAATCCAGGGATCTCCTCCTTTATAGGTTTTAGTCCAAGGATCTGCTCCCGTTTAAGTATTATTCCAGGGATCCCCTCCTTGGCTGGGATCTCCTCCTGTATAGGTATTAGTGCTGGGATCTTTTCCTGTATAAATATAATCCTCCTTTGCTGAGATCTCCCTCTATAGAAGCAGTAGTCCAGGGATCTCCTCCTACAGAAGCATATGTCTGGGGATCTCCTGTGTACAGATCAGTTGTGGGATCTCCTACTGAAGCATTAGTCCGGGGATCTCCTTCTGTGTACAGATCAATTATGGGATCTCCTACTGAAGCATTAGTCCGGGGATCTCCTTCTGTGTACAGATCAATTATGGGATCTCCTATAGAAGCATTAGTCCTGGGATCTCCTTCTGTGTACAGATCAATTATGGGATCTCCTATAGAAGCATTAGTCCGGGGATCTCCTGTATACAGATCAGTTGTGGGATCTCCTACTTAAGCATCAGTCCGGGGATCTCCTCCTGTGTACCGGTCAGATCCTATAGAAGCATTAGTCCGGGGATCTCCTCCTGTGCAGAGGTCGGGTCGGGCGCCCCCCGCTGTCAGTGTGTGTAGTCGGGCAGTAGTAGCAGTGCAGCTCCGGGCTCTCGGCTTCTCCTCAGATTTATGAATGAAGCTCTCTACTCACAGCTATTTATGCCGGCGGATCTTGCCCGCCCTCTGCTGACGTCCGCCCTCCCTCTATTCCTCGGCCTAGATCTCCTCGCTGGTCGCACTCAGCGCCCCCAGACTCATCAGTCCTGAGCTCCGGAGACCCCTGTGTCTTCTCGCCCTACTCTTAGCCTTACAGGTGCGATGGGAGCCCCGATTTTATGGTTTAGAGGACACGACGGGAGGCTCCGCCCACCCGGAGTTCCTGTGACGTACATAGCCATATAAGGTGTTGTCTTTGCTGTGTTTATCTGGTTACCAAGCAGTGACGTCAGAGGGAATCCCTGTACTCAGCTCAGCAGAGAGAAGTATTAATAGCATTATAATGCTACAAGAGCGGAGATCGACCGGGGGCAAATACTGAGGATATAAATACCCGCTTTATAATCTACAGGGTACAGGATTGTAGTTTACAATGTACAGGATAGATGGGTCACTGTACGAATATCAGGTTATAATGTACAGAATACAGGTCACTGCACTAATATCAGGTTATAATGTACGGGATACAGATCACTGCACTGGTATCAGGTTATAATATACAGAATACAGGTCACTGTACTAATATCAGGTTATAATGTACAGAATACAGGTCACTGTACTAATATCAGGCTATAATATACAGAATACAGGTCACTGTACGAATATCAGGCTATAATATACAGAATACAGGTCACTGTACGAATATCAGGCTATAATATACAGAATACAGGTCACTGCACTAATATAAGGTTATAATGTACAGAATACAGATCACTGCACTAATATAAGGTTATAATGTGCAGAATACAGGTCACTGCACTAATATAAGTTTATAATGTACAGAATACAGGACACTGCACTAATATCAGGTTATAATATACAGAATAAAGGTCACTGTACGAATATCAGGCTATAATATACAGAATACAGGTCACTGCACTGGTATCAGGTTATAATGTACAGAATACAGGTCACTGCACTGGTATCAGGTTATAATATACAGAATAAAGGTCACTGTACGATTATCAGGCTATAATGTACAGAATACAGGTCACTGCACTGGTATCAGGTTATAATATACAGAATACAGATCACTGCACTGGTATCAGGTTATAATATACAGAATACAGAATACAGATCACTGCACTGGTATCGGGTTATAATGTACAGAATAAAGATTACTGCACTAATATCAGGTTATAATATACAGAATAAAGGTCACTGCAATAATATAAGGTTATACTGTACAGAATAAAGGTCACTGTACGAATATCAGGCTATAATATACAGAATACAGGTCACTGCACTGGTATCAGGTTATAATGCACAGAATACAGGTCACTGCACTGGTATCAGGTTATAATATACAGAATAAAGGTCACTGTACGAATATCAGGTTATAATATACAGAATTCAGATCACTGAACTGGTATCAGGTTATAATATACAGAATAAAGGTCACTGTACGAATATCAGGTTATAATATACAGAATACAGATCACTGCACTGGTATCAGGTTATAATACACAGAATACAGGTCACTGCACTGGTATCAGGTTATAATATACAGAATAAAGGTCACTGTACGAATATCAGGCTATAATATACAGAATACAGATCACTGCACTGGTATCAGGTTATAATACACAGAATACAGGTCACTGCACTGGTATCAGGTTATAATATACGGAATAAAGGTCACTGTACGAATATCAGGTTATAATATACAGAATACAGATCACTGCACTGGTATCAGGTTAAAATATACAGAATACAGGTCACTGCACTGGTATCAGGTTATAATATACAGAATACAGGTCACTGCACTGGTATCGGGTTATAATGTACAGAATAAAGATTACTGCACTAATATCAGGTTATAATATACAGAATAAAGGTCACTGTACGAATATCAGGCTATAATATACAGAATACAGATCACTGCACTGGTATCAGGTTATAATATACAGAATACAGATCACTGCACTGATATCGGGTTATAATGTACAGAATAAAGATTACTGCACTAATATCAGGTTATAATATACAGAATAAAGGTCACTGTACAAATATCAGGCTATAATATACAGAATACAGATCACTGCACTGGTATCAGGTTATAATATACAGAATACAGATCACTGCACTGGTATCAGGTTATAATGTACAGAATAAAGATTACTGCACTAATATCAGGTTATAATATACAGAATAAAGGTCACTGTACGAATATCAGGCTATAATATACAGAATACAGGTCACTGCAATAATATAAGGTTATACTGTACAGAATAAAGGTCACTGTACGAATATCAGGCTATAATATACAGAATACAGGTCACTGCACTGGTATCAGGTTATAATGTACAGAATACAGGTCACTGCACTGGTATCAGGTTATAATATACAGAATAAAGGTCACTGTACGAATATCAGGCTATAATGTACAGAATACAGGTCACTGCACTGGTATCAGGTTATAATATGCAGAATACAGATCACTGCACTGGTATCAGGTTATAATATACAGAATACAGATCACTGCACTGGTATCAGGTTATAATATACAGAATACCGGTCACTGTACGAATATCAGGTTATAATATACAGAATAAAGGTCACTGTACGAATATCAGGTTATAATATACAGAATTCAGATCACTGAACTGGTATCAGGTTATAATATACAGAATAAAGGTCACTGTACGAATATCAGGTTATAATATACAGAATACAGATCACTGCACTGGTATCAGGTTAAAATATACAGAATACAGGTCACTGCACTGGTATCAGGTTATAATATACAGAATACAGATCACTGCACTGGTATCGGGTTATAATGTACAGAATAAAGATTACTGCACTAATATCAGGTTATAATATACAGAATACAGGTCACTGCACTAATATCAGGTTATAATATACAGAATACAGGTCACTGCACTAATATCAGGTTATAATATACAGAATACAGGTCACTGCACTAATATCAGGTTATAATATACAGAACAAAGATTACTGCACTAATTTCAGGTTATAATATACAGAATACAGGTCACTGCACTAATATCAGGTTATAATATACAGAATACCGGTCACTGCACTAATATCAGGTTATAATATACAGAATACGGGTCACTGCACTAATATCAGGTTATAATATAAAGAATACCAGTCACTGCACTGATATCAGGTTATAATATACAGAATACAGGTCACTGCACTGATATTAGTTTACAATATACAGAATACAGGTCACTGCACTGGTATCTGGTTATAATGTACGGGATACAGATCACTGCACTGGTATCAGGTTATAATATACAGAATACAGATCACTACATGGATATCAGGTTATAATATACAGAATACAGGTCACTGTACTAAAATCAGGTTATAATATACAGAATACAGGTCATTGTCCTAATATAAGGTTATAATGTACGGGATACAGGTCACTGCACTAATATCAGATTATAATGTACGGGAAACAAATCACTGCACTGGCGTTTCGTCAGCTCTCAAGCTGGCTTGTCGTTGAACACATCCCTCGCACTGTGCCCGTGATTGTTCCGGCATATCAGCAGCTCGCTGGGAAGCCATATAATGAGCGTGTTGTTGGCGTTGATGATCCACATGCTCCGGTGTTTTGGCAACTCTCAAGCTGGCCTGCCACTGAACTTGTTCCTCGCGCTGTGCCCGTGATTGTTGTGGCAACTTGCTGGAATGCCATATAATGAGCATGTTCTTGACATTGATGATCCGCCTGCTCCGGCCTTTCAGCAGCTCTCAAGTTGGCCTGGCACTGAAGTTGTTCTTCGCACCGTGCCTGTAATTGTTCCGGCATCTCATCAGCTCACTGTGATGCCATATAATGCATGTGTTGTTGGTGTCGATGATCCCCCTCAGCTCCGCTTGAAGAGAACTCTGTGACTTCTGGCTTCCTTCATAGCTCTCGTTGTTTGCGACAAATTAGATTTTCTTTTTACTGGCATGTTTAAAATGCACAAACTGCCAATTTGGATTAAAGGTGCTTGTCCATATCAGTTTGTCAGCACTGTCTGGAGCAGATCAGATAATATGCAAATGTGTGTAGACAATCCACTGAAGGTTAATTGTGTGTTTACACTGAGAGATAACAGCCCTGGCTGAGATAAGGCTGCTGCAGGAGCAGTGTAATATAGTATGTGAACATAAATTCATAATAGTCGTGAAGCCATATCATTTACCAGGATAAAAAGTAGCCTATGTTTTAATCGAGGTTACAAACTATCTAAGTGCCGAATTTCTTTCAAATCAGCCGTTTTTGCGTGAAAGGGGAACCAACATCTAAACATCCATACTTTCACATTTATAATATTGGTATGATATACAGAATACAGGCCACTGCACTGATATCAGGTTATAATATACAGGATACAGGTCACTGCACTGGTATCAGGTTATAATATACAGGATACAGGTCACTGCATGATTATTACATTTAAAATGTTCCAAGAGCGAAATCTAGTCAGGAGCAAAAACCGAAGATATAAATACCCCTTTTTATAATATCACACTATAATCTACAGGATACATGTCACTGCATTGATGTCACATTATAATATACAGGAAATATCACTGAACTGATATAACATGACATATTTCACTTCAATAATATCACGTAATGTTCCAGATACAGGTCACTGCACCGTTATCACGTTATAATCTACAGGATACATGTTACTGCACTGATATTACATTACAATTTACAGGCTACAGGTCACTGCACTAATATCACTATATAACCTGTTATTTGTGTCTCTGCACTGATATCACATTATAATGTACAGGATACAGATCACTGCTGTTCCTGTACTGATATCAGTATATCATAATAGTATGTGTCACTACAATGAGATTAGTTGATCAGAATATACATATCACGGCATTGGTATAAGCTTGTAACATACAGTATATATGTCAGTGCACTGATATCAGCTCATATTGTACAGGACATATACAGTAGATACCATAAGGTCCAGAAATATTTGGATAGTGACAGAAGTTTTGTAATTTTAATTGTTTACCAAAAAATATTGAAGATGAAGTTATATAATCAATATGGGCTTAAAGAGGACCTCTCACCACTTCCACCAATTCTAGTTCTTAGCATCTATTAATAGTCGTTGCTTCCCTGATTCCAGCACAGTTGGAATTTTCTCTCTAGCCCCCACCATTTCTGAGCAACAAGTGCAATTAGTTTTGGTGCCTAGTGTCTATTTAAGCTCTGTAATGTCAGGTGGGCGGTGTCAGACAGAGCAATGTAATTCAGAGCTCCAATCAGAGTCAGGCAGTGTCAGAGCTCAGAGTCACACCCTTTATCTGTTTCTGTCTGACACCGCCCTCCTGACAGTACAGAGACTAAATAGTATATCAGGCACCAAAACCAACAGCATTGATTGCTCAGGAACTGTGGGGGCTAGTGAGAAAATTCCAACTGTGCCAAAATCAGTGGAGGGAAGGGAGAAGAACTGGACTTGGAGTTGGTGAATGGTCCTCTTTACAGTTCAGACTCTCTTTAATTTGAGGGTAATCACATCCTGATTAGAGGAAACGTTTAGGAATTACAGCTCTGTAAGATGTTGCTGACTGTTTTTTAAGGGACCAAAAGTAATTGGACAGTTGTCTTAAAAGCTATTTAATGAGCTCCATGAGCTATTCCCTCCTTAATCCGTCATCAGTAAGCAGGTAAAGTGGTCTGCACATGATTCCAGAGGTGACCTTTGCACTTGGAAGTTGTTGCTGTGAACCCACAACATGAGGTCAAAGGAGCTCTCAATGGAAGTGACAGACAAAAGAAGAAATAAGACAGATGGTGGAAATGTTAGGAGGGGCCAAATCAACAATTTGGTGCATTTTGGTCAAAAATTTTCTGCAACGGTCGGGTCAATCACTGGGTGTCAACCCAATCTTTTTTAAGACAAAACTTAAAGGGATCCTATCAGTTACACACAATTTTTTGTTGGTACCACGTCGGAATAGCCTTAAAAAAAGGCTATTCTTCTCCTACCTTTCGTCGTCTTCTCTGCGCCGCTGTTCGCCTACAATCCCGTTTTTTCTCGGTATGTAAATTAGCTCTCTCGCAGCACTGGGGGCGGCCCCAGCGCTCAGACAGCACTGAGGGCATCCCCAATGCTGCGAGAGAACTCTCCAGCGCCCCCTCCTCTTCTTCAGCAACGTCATCTTCAGCCTCTTCTTCCGGCGGTGGCTTGTAACTTCTAAGGCCTCGGGTCTTGGGCAGAGCAGACTGCACATGCCCACAGGCCACGAGGAAATGGTATACTGTGCAAGTGGCCATTTTCTTAAATAGTGTATTATTATTATTGTTTATTTATATAGCACCATTAATTCCATGGTGCTGTACATTATTATATTAATTCCATGGTGCTTTACATTTGGGGGTTACATACAATACACAAAATATACAGGCTGATATGATACTAACAATGACCGACTGGCACAGTGGGGTAGAGGGCCCTGCCCGCGAGGGCTTACAATCTATGAGGGAAGGGGGGAGAGACAGAAGGAGAGGGGAGAGGCTGTACAGATGTGGTGACAGTAGTGTTATTGGAGGTTGTCGGCCTTCCTGAATAGGGGAGTCTTCAGGGCCTTCTTGAAGCCTCTGATTGTGGGGGTCAGTCTTATGTGTCTTGGTAAGGAGTTCCAGAGTATGGGGGATGCACGGGAGAAATCTTGGAGACGGTTGTGTGAGGAGTGGATGAGAGCAGAGCGGAGTAGGAGGTCATTGGAGGATCTGAGGTTACGTGTGGGCAGGTAGCGGGAGTTTAGGTTGGAGATATATGGAGGGGACAGGTTGTGGATGGCTTTGTATGTTAACGTTAGTAGCTTGAACTCAATTCGCTGGGCAATGGGTAGCCAGTGGAGGGACTGGCAGAGGGGGAGCAGCAGATGAAGATCGGGGGGAGAGGTGAAGGGTGTTGCAGTAATCTAGGAGGGAGATTATGAGGGCCTGGACGAGTGTCTTAGTAGTTTCAGGGGTGAGGAGGGAGCGGATTCGGTGGATGTTCTTGAGTTGGAGGCGGCAGGAAGTGTTGAGGGTTTGAACGTGTGACTTGAAGGATAGGTCGGAGTCCAGTGTTACTCCACGGCATCAGGCCTGTGGGACAGGGGTAAGTAAGTATCATAACATGTGGAGGCCATTACTGGGGCATTATACTGTATATGGTGGCACCAATAGTGTATTATAACATGTGGAGGCCACTAATGGAGTATTGTATTGTATATGGTGGCACTAATAGTTTATTATAACATGTGGAGGACACTAATGGAGTATTATACTGTATATGGTGGCACTAATAGTTTATTATAACATGTGGAGGCCACTAATGGAGTATTATACTGTATATGGTGGCACTAATAGTTTATTATAACATGTGGAGGCCACTAATGGAGTATTATACTGTATATGGTGGCACTAATAGTTTACTATAACATGTGGAGGACATTACTGGGGCATTATGGTGTATAAGGAAGCCATTAATGGGGCATTATATTGTATGTGGGGGCACTAATATCCCCACCCAGTATAATGCAGTGTTAGTGCCTCCCTACACACAGTATAAAGCTCTTTATTGCCCCCTCACTATTCAGTGACATTGACCTCTCTACTTCACTTGACCACCCATCCTATTAATATTATAAATGTGAAAGTTTGTGGGTTTGTGAGTTTGGATGTTCGGATGTTTGTTCCTCAATCACGCAAAACCCGCTCGACCGATTTGGCTGAAATTTTCCACAAACATAGTTAATACACCCGAATGCGCAATAGGCTACTTTTCGTCACAATAGCGCACATACGTTTGTGCCAGGAACCCCACAAAACCCAAACTCACACCACCATCTCTGCAATCTCACACACTTTGGACCATAGCAAGCCACAAAATTCATATTGCCCTCTACAGCCTCGCCCCTAACCCCACACAATCACATATACATATACTTTACCACTTTGCCCCTCACCTTAACGATACTCCAGGAGGCGCTCTATTATGCTCCGGAGCAGCCATGTTTGCCGACCCCCACCGCTTTGACAATCCGCGACACCGTCCACCCATGTCAATACCCCTAGGCGGTCTAATAAATGCAAAAAAAAAAAAGTTTAAAAAACAGTAAAAAAAAAATAAAAACAAATAAAAAGGATTAAAAATTCAAATCACCCTCCCTTTCCCTAGAACACATATAAAAGTAGTTAAAAACTGTGAAACACATACATGTTAGGTATCCCCGCGTCCGAAATCGCCCGCTCTGCAAAGCTATACAAATATTTTTCCTGTTCGGTAAACGCCGTAGCGGGAAAAAATGGTCAAAAGTGCCAAACCGCCGCTTTTTCACTGTTTTGATTCTGATAAAAATTTGAATAAAAAGTGATCAAAGCAATAACATTTCCCGAAAATGGTAGAACTACAAAGTACACCCGGTCCCGCAAAAAAAGACGCCTTATGCATCCCCGTACATAGACGTATAAAAAAGTTACGGCTGTCGGAATATGGCGACTTTTCAAAAAATAATTTTTTAACATAGTTTTGGATTTTTTAAAGGGGTCAAAATGTAAATAAAACCGTATAAATTTAGTATCCCCGGAATCATAACGAAACACAGAATACAGGGGACATGTCAATTTGGTTGCACAGTGAACGCCGTAAAACCAAAGCCCGTAAGAAAGTCGCAGAAATGCATTTTTTCTTCAAATCCACCCCATTCTGAATTTTTTCCCTGTTTCCCAGTACATTATATAGAATAAATAATGGTGGCATTAGGAAGAAAAATTTGTCCTAGAAAAATTAAGACCTCATATGGCTCTGGGAGCGGAGAAATAAAAAAGTTATGGGGTTTAGAAGGAGGGGAGTCAAAAACGAAAAACGAAAATCAAAAAATGCCATTGGCGGGAAAGGGTTAACTTCAAATACTTCGGTCCCAAAGTCACTATGTAAAGTTTCTCACAACACCGTATATATAGCAGCTCAAATACAAATTAACTTCAACACAAAAGTCGCACGTATTCTCTGAATTATAGCAAAAACAAGATGCAAACTTACATTTCATATCCCATACCTTATACACACTACGAAAACCTTACCCGCACCTGTATATACCCACTTCTACAATCACCGCAGACGAAGTCGCGGGTACCAGCTAGAATTAAATAAATTTAATTAATATTTTTTCCTAATCCCTCTGGTATAAACCTGGGCTACGTTTTATAGTCAGACTTGTTTTATCATCCAAAAATTACAGTAAACACTAACATGTTCAGCTCAGATCTTTATCTGATGTTGATCCCCAATCTCACATCTACACAGTTGTTCGAAACTTTGTGAATCCTTCAGAATTTTTTTTACTTACTGCATAAATTTGACCTCAAACTCCATCAGATTATCACAGAAATCCTGAAAGTAGATAAAGAGAAGCAAATCAAATATATGAGTCAAAAATATCAGACCTGGTAACCCCTTGCTGTTGGTATCGGGTGTGTAACGTGGGAAAGGTCTTTACCTGTTCAGAGGTTACCTTGCGTTTCTTTGTGACCTCGCAGACTATTACACGCCTCGCTCTGGGCATGTTCCTTGTTCTGGTCGACCACTCCTGGTGAAGGCAATAATGGTCTTGATATGAGATGATTTTATAACCTTTTTGCACCCTGATGATCTCTGACAACTCTTCTTCTGAGGTCCTCAGATATTTCCTTTGTTTGTGCCATGATACATTTCCATAAACATATGTTTGACATAAGGTTTGACTTTCATATGACACAGGTCGCCTTCTCACCTTGTGAAGGTCTAATTTCACCTTCACATTTTAGACTAATCCTAAAGGTTCACATACTTTTACCACTCCCTAATATGCAATATTGCTTCATTTTCTATAAATAAATGACCAAGTCTAATATTTTTTGGACTCATTCCTTTCATTTGGTTCTCTCTTCTAGGACAAAATATGATCTACTTTTTAGGTCAAATTAATACAGAAATACATAAAATTCTGAGGGGTTCACAAACTTTCAAGCACCTGTGTAGCTAGCTCATAGTTATCAATTTAAAAAAAGCTTTATTGTCAACATTAAGTACACATTATCATTGCCAAAGAAAGTGGGAAAAAGGGTTGAGACACAGGGACAAAAGAGACTGGCTGTAGAAGTCCATGGCATATGGCGCCTCTTGGTCTACGGCTTTCCCTGACACATTGTGCCGTTATGCCAACTGCATTCTCATTTTTCCTAGCAGGATGGATAGTTTTTCTTCTTACTTTATGAAGTCGATGACCGGGAAGAGATTAGAGATTTTCCTGAAGTGAGTGTATCTTGCAGCTGAGAAGCAAGGAGTAGGCCTAGTCCTCTGCAGCCTCCTGGTTGGCGTTTCGGCACAGTTTGTTCTCCCCGGGCTTGTACTGTAGGTGTCTGTGCTCTTCTGATTAGGGTTGAGACGATCTTGAGATTTCAGGATCGATTTTAAAATCCGATTTCCGATCATTTTCCAGCCAATCCCAATCATGAAATTTACTCGATCGCCAATCGGGATCCGATCTTTCCCGATTGCTCAACACTAGTCAATGCTTCTCTATGGGGAAAGTTACTTTTAGGGTTTAACTGATCTTGAGATTTCAAAATCCGATCATTTTCCAGCTGATCCCGATCGTCAAATTTGCTTGATCGACAATCGGGATCTGATCTTTCCCGATCGATCAACCCTAGTCCTGATTCAATGACTAGACTGGACTAGCTCAGGATCTGGCGCACCTTGGACGTCTAGTATGTAGATGGCCCAGAATGATGCCACCCTCTTCTGGACTACTCTGTGTAGTAGGTCTCTGCTTACTAGGTCCTATGTGAGATGTGGCAATGGACTATGAGAAGGTTTGAAATGGTTCAGTCAACTTCTGAAGAAGGTCCTGCTTGTCTTTCAGCATCTCTTTGGCTTGCTTAGCTCCTCGGTCAGTTGTGACCTTCAGGACTTTTTTATGTTTTTGTCGATGTAGCTAATTGAGGACTTGTTTTGTTGCAAGTAGCTGATTAGTTGTATTTTTCAATGACATCATTTTGGGATCCCTATAAAATTCCAACATTGTATTTATTTTCTTAACTTTATGGGGGAGAAAACAAACAATTCTGTAATTTTTATAGTTAAAATTTTGCACAATTCACAATTCGGTCATTCAGTATGAATAACGCAATTTCTAATATATATAGTTTAAAAAAAATAATTTTTCCCTAATTTTATGCAAGGAATACATTGATATAATGAAAAAAAATCTATTGTTTCTGGATCGCTCCTTCTAAAAGGGATTATCCAGTTTCTAAAATTGACGCCTTGGATAGGCCATCAATCTTAGATCTGCAGGGTCCTGACACCCCAACCCCCCCCCAGGTCATTAATACCGAGGCAGTATGTAGTGACGAATGTGGGTACTGCAGCGCTGTCCCATTGAAAGTACCTACATTCACTGCTTCAGTTTGTACGGCAAGTGAGTAGCATGGCGCGCGGTATTGTTTACATACAACTGCACTCAATACCAGTGATCTGTGGGGGATTCGGCTGTCGGACCCTTGCTGATCTAATATTGAGGCCTATGGATGGACTGAAGGAGCTGTTACAAGGTCTTTTTTTTTTTTGCAAGATGAGCTGCGCTTTTCATGGATACTGTTCTGGGAACTTATGATTGATCACTTTTAGGACTAGCTTACATGAAGTTATTTGGTCCGGATTTTGATGCGGAATCCGCGTCAAAATCGAGGTAAAAAAAACGCCTCCCAAGGAATTCAATGGGAGCCAGCCGCGGAAAAAAAAATCAACCTGCCCTACCGACGCAGATTCTGCCGCGGTATCCGCGTCAAGACAATCCCTCCAGACTAGGCCCATTCATTTGGGCCTAGTCCGGAGCGGAAAGCCGCGACTGTCGGAAGCCGTGGCAGTCGCGCTTAGCCGCGGCAGGCACATTTTGGTCCGGACTTTGGCCCTTAGTATTTTTTGGAAGCATTCTATAGATAACATAAATAAGGTTTTAGTGTTATATTACAAGACATTACAGATGCAGTGATACTGAATATTGTATTGTAAATGTATTTTTTTTGTTTTCTTCATATAGATATATTTTTTTCCCAGTAGCAGAGATGTAACATGACGTTACTGTGCCCCATTGCAAAATCTGTTCCAGGTCCCAACTATATAATGTATAGTACCAGGGATCTTATATTGGAAAGTGGCAACTTATGAGCTCCAAAGGCTATCGGGCCTAGGTGCCACTGCATCCTCTGCACCATCTGAAATTATGCCCTTGCCCACTTGATCTTCTGATGACTGGAAAATGCATTGCAATACTTATGTGAATACTGACTGGCAGGAGATTTGGACCTGCTGTAGGTATTGCTGAATAGCGTTAATGGTGTAAGAATTATTATTCTCTATTATTATTATTATTATTATTATTATTATTATCTGACCCCAAAAAGACATTTTCAGTGTGAATGTAATGATGATATATAAGTGATGACAATATTAGAGTCAAAGGAGAAGTTTATTGGGCAAGATGTACAATTGAGCGCAGGCTCTAGGACCCTGTTGGTGCCTCTAGCCTGGATACAAGATGAGATACAGTGAGGCACACAGGTCTTGTATGATATCAGGTGGTCAATTTGCCCACAAATATTGTAGCTGGGCCTAGATCTTGCACATTTGTAGATTTCTAAAGCTGGCGTCCCAGTTCGTCCTATAAATGCTCAATTGGCGATAAATCTTTCCACTGAGCATACTGGAAATCCTTGCTGGGTGGGAGAGCATTATCCTGCTGAAATATGGCAGTTCAAGTCCTGTCATGAGAGATAAGACGTGTTCATGGGATGTCCTGTACATATCACTCAGCTGTTAGTCTCTCTCATGTCACTACTAGGGGTATTACATGCTATGGCTCCCACATCACCTCAGCAGTTGGGTCAGTGATTTGGTGTACATGTGGTCAGTGATGCAGTGGTTTGGTGAACATGTAGTTAGTAGTGCAGTGGTTTTGTGTACATGTGGTCAGTGGTGTGCTGATTTGGTGTGTTCAGTGGTGTGGTGTACATGTGGTCAGTGATGTGACAGTTTGTTGTACATGTAGTCAGTGATGTGACAGTTTGTTGTGCATGTGGTCAGTGATGTGACAGTTTGTTGTACATGTAGTCAGTGATGTGACAGTTTGTTGTGCATGTGGTCAGTGATGTGACAGTTTGTTGTACATGTGGTCAGTGATGTGACAGTGTGTTGTACATGTAGTCAGTGATGTAACAGTTTGTTGTACATGTGGTCAGTGATGTGACAGTTTGTTGTACATGTGGTCAGTGATGTGACAGTTTGCTGTACATGTGGTCAGTGATGTGACAGTTTGCTGTACATGTAGTCAGTGATGTGACAGTTTGTTGTACATGTGGTCAGTGATGTGACAGTGTGTTGTACATGTAGTCAGTGATGTGACAGTTTGCTGTACATGTGGTCAGTGATGTGACAGTTTGTTGTGCATGTGGTCAGTGATGTAACAGTTTGCTGTACATGTGGTCAGTGATGTGACAGTTTGTTGTACATGTAGTCAGTGATGTGACAGTTTGCTGTACATGTGATCAGTGATGTGACAGTTTGTTGTGCATGTGGTCAGTGATGTGACAGTGTGTTGTACATGTAGTCAGTGATGTGACAGTTTGTTGTACATGTAGTCAGTGATGTGACAGTTTGCTGTACATGTAGTCAGTGATGTGACAGTTTGTTGTACATGTAGTCAGTGATGTGACAGTTTGCTGTACATGTGATCAGTGATGTGACAGTTTGTTGTGCATGTGGTCAGTGATGTGACAGTTTGCTGTGCATGTGGTCAGTGATGTGACAGTGTGTTGTACATGTAGTCAGTGATGTGACAGTTTGTTGTACATGTAGTCAGTGATGTGACAGTTTGCTGTGCATGTGGTCAGTGATGTGACAGTTTGCTGTGCATGTGGTCAGTGATGTGACAGTTTGTTGTACATGTAGTCAGTGATGTGACAGTTTGCTGTGCATGTAGTCAGTGATGTGACAGTTTGTTGTACATGTAGTCAGTGATGTGACAGTTTGTTGTGCATGTGGTCAGTGATGTGACAGTGTGTTGTACATGTAGTCAGTGATGTGACAGTTTGCTGTACATGTAGTCAGTGATGTGACAGTTTGTTGTGCATGTGGTCAGTGATGTGACAGTGTGTTGTACATGTAGTCAGTGATGTGACAGTTTGTTGTGCATGTGGTCAGTGATGTGACAGTTTGCTGTGCATGTGGTCAGTGATGTGACAGTTTGTTGTACATGTAGTCAGTGATGTGACAGTTTGCTGTGCATGTAGTCAGTGATGTGACAGTTTGTTGTACATGTAGTCAGTGATGTGACAGTTTGCTGTGCATGAGTCAGTGATGTGACAGTTTGTTGTGCATGTAGTCAGTGATGTGACAGTTTGTTGTACATGTAGTCAGTGATGTGACAGTTTGTTGTACATGTAGTCAGTGATGTGACAGTTTGCTGTACATGTAGTCAGTGATGTGACAGTTTGTTGTGCATGTGGTCAGTGATGTGACAGTGTGTTGTACATGTAGTCAGTGATGTGACAGTTTGTTGTGCATGTGGTCAGTGATGTGACAGTTTGCTGTGCATGTGGTCAGTGATGTGACAGTTTGCTGTGCATGTGGTCAGTGATGTGACAGTTTGTTATACATGTAGTCAGTGATGTGACAGTTTGCTGTGCATGTAGTCAGTGATGTGACAGTTTGCTGTACATGTAGTCAGTGATGTGACAGTTTGTTGTGCATGTGGTCAGTGATGTGACAGTGTGTTGTACATGTAGTCAGTGATGTGACAGTTTGTTGTACATGTGGTCAGTGATGTGACAGTGTGTTGTACATGTGGTCAGTGATGTGACAGTTTGTTGTGCATGTGGTCAGTGATGTGACAGTGTGTTGTACATGTAGTCAGTGATGTGACAGTTTGTTGTACATGTGGTCAGTGATGTGACAGTGTGTTGTACATGTAGTCAGTGATGTGACAGTTTGCTGTACATGTGGTCAGTGATGTGACAGTGTGTTGTACATGTGGTCAGTGATGTGACAGTTTGTTGTGCATGTGGTCAGTGATGTGACAGTTTGTTGTACGTGTGGTCAGTGATGAGACAGTTTGCTGTACATGTGGTCAGTGATGTGACAGTTTGTTGTGCATGTGGTCAGTGATGTGACAGTTTGCTGTGCATGTGGTCAGTGATGTGACAGTGTATTGTACATGTAGTCAGTGATGTGACAGTTTGCTGTACATGTGGTCAGTGATGTGACAGTTTGTTGTGCATGTGGTCAGTGATGTGACAGTTTGTTGTGCATGTGGTCAGTGATGTGACAGTTTGCTGTACATGTAGTCAGTGATGTGACAGTTTGTTGTACATGTGGTCAGTGATGTGACAGTTTGTTGTGCATGTGGTCAGTGATGTGACAGTTTGTTGTGCATGTGGTCAGTGATGTGACAGTGTGTTGTACATGTAGTCAGTGATGTGACAGTTTGTTGTGCATGTAGTCAGTGATGTGACAGTTTGTTGTACATGTAGTCAGTGATGTGACAGTTTGCTGTACATGTAGTCAGTGATGTGACAGTTTGTTGTGCATGTAGTCAGTGATGTGACAGTTTGTTGTACATGTAGTCAGTGATGTGACAGTTTGTTGTACATGTAGTCAGTGATGTGACAGTATGTTGTACATGTAGTCAGTGATGTGACAGTTTGTTGTACATGTAGTCAGTGATGTGACAGTTTGCTGTACATGTAGTCAGTGATGTGACAGTATGTTGTACATGTAGTCAGTGATGTGACAGTTTGTTGTGCATGTGGTCAGTGATGTGACAGTTTGTTGTGCATGTGGTCAGTGATGTGACAGTTTGCTGTGCATGTGGTCAGTGATGTGACAGTTTGTTGTACATGTAGTCAGTGATGTGACAGTTTGTTGTACATGTGGTCAGTGATGTGACAGTGTGTTGTACATGTAGTCAGTGATGTGACAGTTTGTTGTACATGTAGTCAGTGATGTGACAGTTTGTTGTGCATGTGGTCAGTGATGTGACAGTTTGTTGTGCATGTGGTCAGTGATGTGACAGTTTGCTGTACATGTAGTCAGTGATGTGACAGTTTGTTGTACATGTAGTCAGTGATGTGACAGTTTGCTGTACATGTAGTCAGTGATGTGACAGTTTGTTGTACATGTAGTCAGTGATGTGACAGTGTGTTGTACATGTGGTCAGTGATGTGACAGTTTGTTGTACATGTGGTCAGTGATGTGACAGTTTGATGTACATGTGGTCAGTTATGTGACAGTTTGCTGTACATGTAGTCAGTTATGTGACAGTTTGCTGTACATGTAGTCAGTGATGTGACAGTTTGTTGTACATGTAGTCAGTGATGTGACAGTTTGCTGTGCATGTTGTCAGTGATGTGACAGTATGTTGTACATGTGGTCAGTGATGTGACAGTTTGCTGTACATGTAGTCAGTGATGTCACAGTTTGTTGTGCATGTAGTCAGTGATGTGACAGTTTGTTGTACATGTAGTCAGTGATGTGACAGTTTGTTGTACATGTAGTCAGTGATGTGACAGTATGTTGTACATGTAGTCAGTGATGTGACAGTTTGTTGTACATGTAGTCAGTGATGTGACAGTTTGCTGTACATGTAGTCAGTGATGTGACAGTATGTTGTACATGTAGTCAGTGATGTGACAGTTTGTTGTGCATGTGGTCAGTGATGTGACAGTTTGTTGTGCATGTGGTCAGTGATGTGACAGTTTGCTGTGCATGTGGTCAGTGATGTGACAGTTTGTTGTACATGTAGTCAGTGATGTGACAGTTTGTTGTACATGTGGTCAGTGATGTGACAGTGCGTTGTACATGTAGTCAGTGATGTGACAGTTTGTTGTACATGTAGTCAGTGATGTGACAGTTTGTTGTGCATGTGGTCAGTGATGTGACAGTTTGTTGTGCATGTGGTCAGTGATGTGACAGTTTGTTGTGCATGTGGTCAGTGATGTGACAGTTTGCTGTACATGTGGTCAGTGATGTGACAGTTTGCTGTACATGTAGTCAGTGATGTGACAGTTTGTTGTACATGTAGTCAGTGATGTGACAGTTTGCTGTACATGTAGTCAGTGATGTGACAGTTTGTTGTACATGTAGTCAGTGATGTGACAGTGTGTTGTACATGTGGTCAGTGATGTGACAGTTTGTTGTACATGTGGTCAGTGATGTGACAGTTTGATGTACATGTGGTCAGTTATGTGACAGTTTGCTGTACATGTAGTCAGTTATGTGACAGTTTGCTGTACATGTAGTCAGTGATGTGACAGTTTGTTGTACATGTAGTCAGTGATGTGACAGTTTGCTGTGCATGTTGTCAGTGATGTGACAGTATGTTGTACATGTGGTCAGTGATGTGACAGTTTGCTGTACATGTAGTCAGTGATGTCACAGTTTGTTGTGCATGTAGTCAGTGATGTCACAGTTTGTTGTACATGTGGTCAGTGATGTGACAGTTTGCTGTACATGTAGTCAGTGATGTGACAGTTTGTTGTGCATGTAGTCAGTTATGTGACAGTTTGGTGTACATGTGGTCAGTGATGTGACAGTGTGTTGTACATGTAGTCAGTTATGTGACAGTTTGGTGTACATGTGGTCAGTGATGTGACAGTGTGTTGTACATGTAGTCAGTGATGTGACAGTTTGTTGTGCATGTAGTCAGTGGTGTTTTGGTTTGTTGTACATGTGATCAGTGGTTTGGTGTTTATGTAATTGGTGGTTTGGCACTGGTACCCGCACAGGACACTGGTGGCTGAGGAGCCTCTTATAACAGTTTCCCCAGGGTGATGTGACATATATCACTCTGTAGTTGGCTATGCCTAAACCTCTTATTTGGGAACTATGAGGCCTTGGTTTAATGTCTGAGGGAGATCGCTGACACTCATTATCTGTCCATCCCTCTAGTACATATGTATCTACCTCTATGTATCCGGCATCTGTCATATATTATACATGTACCACATATCTTTATCTAATATATATCTATTTGTATGTATCCTATATCTATCTCTCATATATATATATATATATATATATATATATATATATATAACTACTGCATATTTTTATCTTGTATACATCTACCTCTATGTATCTCACAGCCATCCGTCATATATGTATCTATGTACAGCATAGCTTGTCTATCTCTATATATCCCCTATGTATCGGTCACATCTGTATCTACCTACTACGTATCTGATTTCCTATCTATATATTCATCTCTCCTGTGTGGTCGTGTTGTTACTCTTGTTCCCACGTGTTCCCAGGCCTCAGGTAAACACTCCTCCTGTTGCTGTAGGAACAACGTTCAAACCGACGTCAAGACGTTCCGCTTGTCTTTATTTATGTCTCCTGGCAACAGAGGCCGGGCCAGACTGAGGAGGAGGAGTTGAAGACTAGAGGTGTGGCTTTCTTAAAGGAACGGTGTTCTTGGAGACTCTGTGATCGATAACCCACGAGACGATTCCGCGCCACACTATTTACTATGTCATGGACTATGATACAATAACTAGGATGTCTTCAATCTGTTATTAAAGGTTAATAAAACTCGATTGATAAGTTAAAGGGGTTATCTGGGAGTTGAATACTGATATACTGAGAACAGGTCATCAATATCTGATGGGTGGGGTACAACACCCAGGACCCCCACATATAAGCTCCTCCAGGAGGCAGTGCCGCTTAGGTGGGTCATTCAACATGTGGCCTGCAAACAGCTCAGCCCCAATTAAGTGAATACCAACCAAGGGCAGTATACGGTGTACGTCACTGATTCATCCCATGTATCTATACTATTACTCCATCCTATGAGTCATAGTATTACTCCTCCTTGAGACATTGAACCAATCAGCAGCTGAGGAGGGATACTTAAAGGGGTATTCCAATCTCAAGCATCCTATCTAATTTATGTACAGTATCTCACAATATTGAGTACACCGCTCAAATTTTTTTTTTATTCCTATCAGTATGTCTTTGTAGAAGGGGAGGAAATCCACACAAACACAGGATGAACATACAAACTCCTCGCAGATGTTGTTCCTGGCTGAATTCGATCCCAGGACCCCAGCGCTGCAAGGCTGCAATGCTAACCACTGATCCACCGTGTTGCCCCACCGCTCAAATTTTTGTAATTATTTCATTATATATTTTTATGTGACAACACTGAAGATCTGACACTTTGATACAATGCCAAGTAGTCAGTATACTTGTATAAGAGTGTAAAATCACTCAACACACAGCCAATAATGTCTAAACCCCTGGCAACAAAAATGAGTACACCCCTAAGTGAAAATGGACACACAGTGCCCAATTAGTCACTTCCCTCTTCAATGTCATATGACTTGTTAGTGTTACAAAATCTCAGGTATGAATAGGGAGCAGATGTCTTAAATTTGGTATCCTGCATGTCCGACTCTGTCGACGTGGGGACCAGAAGACGCTCACGGGCGGACACTTTGTAAACCCATTCAAGTGAATGGTTTTGAAAACTGACTGTCGGTTTCCGTCTCCTGTCCAGTTTCTCGGGCAGAAGACGGAAACCTGCAAAGCGGAGACCGGGCGCTGGTGTGAACCCGCCCTCACTGGAAATTCAACACGGCAAAGAACTCTGAGGAGTATAAAAACAAGTGAGAATTGCCTACAGTCAAGCATGGCGTTGGGAGTGTCGTGGTTTGGCACTGCTTGAGTGCTGACGGCTGTAGGAAGCTACAGTTCATTGAGAGAACCATGAATGCCAGCCAATATGTACAGTGACATACTGGAGCAGGGCATGATGAAGAAGATTCCAGTGGCAACCTATGACCCTCTAACGAGTGAAGGCGGTGCTGGAAGATAATGGTGGCCGCACAAAATATTGACACTCGGGCCACAATTTGTCCATTTTCACTTAGGAGTGCACTCACTTTTGTTGCCAGGGGTTTAGACATTAATGGCTGTGTGTTGAGTGATTTTGATGGCACACTGTTATACTGTAAGCTGTACACTGACTACTGTACATTGTATCAAAGTGTCAGATCTTCACTGTCGTCCCATGAAAATATAGAATGAAATAATTACAAAAATGTGAGGGGTGTACTTACTTTTGAGAGAAACTGTAAGTTCACGAGTATTCCTAAATACATTTATCAATGCTGATATTGTAGATAAATTATAGATTATTACTCCCATTGGTTACACAGCAGTTCCTTGGTGCCCAGCGTATATCTGATAAGACAGGACTGAGTCACTCCGCTGTTATATACAGCTCTGCTCACCATTGGTCAGCTAATTGCCGTTTGCTGTCAAAGGCTCGGACAGTATTAGTTACCTCTCTATGTAAACACAAAGATAACACTGAGTCTATTCTCTCCTCTGCAGCATGTATTTTTTTTTCCTCTCCAACCCTGTGTAATGTAATATACATTTACTGTAAATATAATTTGATCTGCTTTTTGATTTCTAGTAACTATAATAAATAAGACTGTAGCAGTCAGAACAGTGTGAGAAGTAGATAGCTTGTTCTACTACTCTCTGTTATCTGCCAGTTTCTGAATTTTTAAAGGGATTCTACTAGAGATGAGCGAACACTGTTCGGATAAGCTGATCCAAACAGCACGCTCCCATAGAAATGAATGGAAGCACCTGTGACGCTGACTTTGCCGGCGGCCGGCCGGCGTCACAGGTGCTTCCATTCATTTCTATGGGAGCGTGCTGTTCAGATCGGCTGATCCGAACAGTGTTCGCTCATCTCTAGATTCTACCATTAAAAACCTTTTTTTTCTGGTTGACACGACGGAATAGCCTTAAGAAAGGTTATTTTTCTCCTACCTTTCCTAGATGTCTACTACGCGCCACCGTTCGGTTAAAATCCCGTTTTCCGCTGGTTTGCAAATGAGTTCTCTTGTAGCACTAGGGGCGGGCCTCAGCGCTCAAACAGCACTGGGGGCGTCCCCAATGCTGAGAGAGAACTCTCCAGCGCCGCCTCCATCTTCTTCAGGAATGGGGTCTTTTTCGCGTCTTCTCCAGGGGTTGGCTTCAAACTTCTAGTCCTTGGGACTAGGGCAACGCCAACTGCACATGCCCGCCGGCCACAAGAAAATGGCCGCTTACAATACTGTATAAGCGGTCATTTACTTGTGGCCGGTGGGTAAGCGCAGTTGGCTGCCCGAGGCCTAGATGTTTGAAGCCACCGCCGGACGTGAAAAAGAACCGTTCCTGAAGAAGATGGAGGCCGCGCTGGAGAGTTCTCTCGCAGCATTGGGGACGGCCCCAGTGCTGTCTGAGCACCTAGGCCTGCCCCCCAGTACTGAGAGAGTGCGAGATAACTAATTTGCATACTGTTGGAAAATGGGATTTTAACCGAACGGTGAGGCGGAGAAGACATCTAGGAAAGGTAGAAGAATAACCTTTCTTAAGGCTATTCCGTCGTGTCAACCAGAAAAAAAAGGTTTTTAATGGTAGAATCCCTTTAAGTATAGCATTAGGGGCACTTGCATAACAATTAGTCCACATTACTATTCCAGCCTATGCGTTCATACTACTGCTCCATTCAATGAAGTCACACGATCACTCTATTCTACTAGTTTATGCTAATGCTCCATCAAATGAGTTCATACTACTGCTCTATTCCATGAGTCTATACCAATACTCCATCCTTTAAGACTATACTACAGCTTTCTCTTATGAGTCCATGCTACTGTTCCATCCTACAAGTACATATTACTGCTCAATTCTCCGAGTCCATAATGCTGATTCATCTTCTGAAGAGTACATACTACCGCTACATCCCATGAGAACACATCTGCGCTCAATCCTCTCATGCCTGTATAGGCTTCAATAGTTATACAGTGATTCACCCACAGACTACATGGGACGAGCAATCTATGATTGTGGGTTCAAACACTCCGATATGCTTAACCTCTTCCTGGCATCTACGGTATTAGTACAGAGGATGCTGGGTCTTTAGCGATGGAGGCCGCTCTGAAGCCGAGAGATTTGGGGAACTTTCCTATTAATAAGACAAGTGGGAGCCTCATGAAGACTCAGGCCTGTCACGGCAATGTTGCTATTGAGGCTGGTCTATGAGCAGCCTCAATAGCTGCAAAGTGAACCTTCCATAGACTGTAATAAATTATATAGCAGTTTATGGAGCATGCAATCATCGCAGGTTCAACCTCCCCTAGGAGGGCTAATATAATAGTTTAAAAAAACTCCTTTCCCTAGATATGAAATAATAAACAAACAAAAAAATTATACATTATGACATCAATAACACCCAATAAAAATATTACGGCGAATGCCAGAGCAAGAACCCCCCCCCCCCAGATATAAATTGGGATATAAAGCGATCGCATCAGACATTCCCCGAAACGGTAGAATTAAAAGGTACATCTGGCCTCACAAAAAAGACGCCTTCTAGATCTTCATACATGTACAGCTTCCCAGTAAATCGTACACAATATTATATGGCAACAATACAAAGTACAATTTGTCCTGCAAACATTATAGGGGTTGTCCAGGTAAATTTTTTTTCTTTCTTTAAATCGGCCAGGGATGATGGAAAAAATGTCAAAAAAATCATACTCACCTTTCCCTGTGCTTCAATGCATCCTAACACGGTCCTCTCAGTCTGTTGTTGTCCTTCCGCAGAAGAGATCCAGGACGTCACAGCCGGCGAGGAGTGTCACTTAGAGAAGCCACCGGAGAAGTAGGACCGGACCACTCTGTGAGCACATCGTAGCACCAAGACAGGTGAGTATGATTTTTTCAATTTTTTTCACCTCTCCGGCCTATTTTTAAAAATATTTTTTGCCCGGACAATTTCTTTAAGGTTAAAGCCCCACATTGCGGAAACGCAGCTTTTTTTGTTGCAGATTTTGTTGTGGTCTTTTTGAGCCAAGGCCAGGAGTGGATTGAGCAGAAGGTAGAAGTATAAGAACGTCTACTATATTTTCCATTCCTTTTGTAGCCATTCTTGGCTTTGGCTTAAAAAACCTGCAACAAAAAGAGCTGCATTTCCGCAACGTGGGGCCTTAGGCTACGGGCACACGGAGTAAACGCGCGCTCATGTTTGCATAAGACACGTGACTTTTTTTTACACGTGTAAAAAAAGCGCCAAAAAACGTGCAAAAAATGTGCGTTTTTTACACATGTAAAAAAATTTAATTTTAGTCAATGGGAGTCTGATTTTTACACGTGTATGGTTTACAAGTCTTATGCAAAAATGAGCAAACGTTTACTCCGTGTGCACGGGCCCTAAGTCGTCAATATGGCTCTGTGAATGGAAAATAAAAAAGTTATGGGGAGTCAAAAACAAACAAAATGCATGCGTCAGGAAAGGGTTAACTATATATATATATATATATATATATATATATATATATATATATATATGCTAATCACACCTATCCCTAAATCACATTAAACAAGTCCGGCATCCCAGTGTCCAAAAATACCCAAACTCTTAAAAATATAAAAATATTCACATGCGGCAAACACCATAATGGTAAAACAGATCAAAATAGCCGAAGTGCTGAATAGCCGAATTCTTCCTCAACCCAAAAATGTAATTAATATGTGATCAAAATGTCCATTAAATAATGTAAATATAAACTGTATTGTGTGCTGCAAAAAGGACGCCTCATACAGCGCAAAGTTTTAGATGTCTGTAAAGGTATAAAAAACGTGACAAAAAATATATCAGTTTGGTATTTCTGTGAATGTGCTGATCCAAAGAATAGAAGGAAAGTGTCATAATAACTGCACAGTGAATGTCATAAAAAAGAAACTATAAGTTTCTATTTATCCCATGAAGATGGTTTTTACAAAGATTTCACATCGACGTTTTATTATTCTACACATCAAGTTTGCAAACTGTGTGACGAAAAATATGTAGTCTGATCTCTGGCTCCATCTACGGCTGGGTTCACACCTGCGCTCCTCCGCTCGGGGATTCCGTTTCCGCATTCCACTTTAAAAATGCGGATGGAAAAATTCTGCAAGAAAGACTTTTCTCTTTGCGTTTTTCAGGCGGAAATCCGGCGGGCTCCATTATATATCTATGGAGTTTGCAGGATTCCCAGGGTAAGCGCTTTTTTTAAGTGGATTAGGATTCCAAACAGTGGGTCTCCCAACAGGAACACAAGTGTGAACGAGGGAGTCCCCCAAATACAAGTGTGAACCAAGTGTCACAAGTCCACACTCTTGTTCCATCCCATAAGTCCATATTATTGCTCCATCCCATAAATCCATATTATTGCTCCATCCTATAAGTCCATATTATTGCTCCATCCTATAAGTCCATATTATTGCTCCATCCCATAAATCCATATTATTGCTCCATCCCATAAATCCATATTATTGCTCCATCCCATAAATCCATATTATTGCTCCATCCTATAAGTCCATATTATTGCTCCATCCTATAAGTCCATATTATTGCTCCATCCCATAAATCCATATTATTGCTCCATCCCATAAATCCATATTATTGCTCCATCCCATAAATCCACACTATTGCTCCATCCCATAAATCCACACTATTGCTCCATCCCATAAGTCCATATTATTGCTCCATCCCATAAATCCATATTATTGCTCCATCCCATAAATCCATATTATTGCTCCATCCCATAAATCCACACTATTGCTCCATCCCATAAATCCACACTATTGCTCCATCCCATAAGTCCATATTGTTGCTCCATCCCATAAATCCATATTATTGCTCCATCCTATAAGTCCATATTATTGCTCCATCCCATAAATCCACACTATTGCTCCATCCCATAAATCCATATTATTGCTCCATCCCATAAATCCATATTATTGCTCCATCCTATAAATCCATATTATTGCTCCATCCCATAAATCCACACTATTGCTCCATCCCATAAATCCATATTATTGCTCCATCCCATAAATCCATATTATTGCTCCATCCTATAAGTCCATATTATTGCTCCATCCCATAAATCCACACTATTGCTCCATCCCATAAATCCATATTATTGCTCCATCCCATAAATCCATATTATTGCTCCATTCCATAAATCCACACTATTGCTCCATCCCATAAATCCATATTATTGCTCCATCCCATAAATCCATATTATTGCTCCATCCTATAAATCCATATTATTGCTCCATCCCATAAATCCACACTATTGCTCCATCCCATAAATCCATACTATTGCTCCATCCCATAAATCCATATTATTGCTCCATCCCATAAGTCCATATTATTGCTCCATCCCATAAGTCCATATTATTGCTCCATCCCATAAATCCATACTATTGCTCCATCCCATAAATCCATACTATTGCTCCATCCCATAAATCCATATTATTGCTCCATCCCATAAATCCATATTATTGCCCCATCCCATAAATCCATATTATTGCTCCATCCCATAAATCCATATTATTGCTCCATCCCATAAATCCATATTATTGCTCCATCCCATAAGTCCATATTATTGCCCCATCCCATAAATCCATATTATTGCTCCATCCCATAAATCCATACTATTGCTCCATCCCATAAATCCATATTATTGCTCCATCCCATAAATCCATATTATTGCTCCATCCCATAAATCCATACTATTGCTCCATCCCATAAATCCATATTATTGCCCCATCCTATCTGCCACACTACCATTCCATCCGATTATTACACACTACTATGGGCTACACTGTGCTGCAGGCTGCTGCTATGGGTTACACTGAGCGTCAGGCCACTGCTCCCAGTTCCTGGAGGTTGCCGGCTCCTCTGACGTCACGCACAGATCGCGGTTATTTATAGTGCGGGTCTATTCTCGGCCGCCGTCTCCCTTCTTCTCCCGGGCGCCCCCTCTCTCTCTCTCTCCGTCACCGCCTCTGACGCTTTCTCTCTCTCTCTCTGACTCACAGTCTGACCCTACCGCGCTGCAGAGCGTCTCGCCATTAACCTCCATTATCTCTGCAGAGCATTCCCCCCCTCAGGACAAAACCTGCATACTCCGCCCAGCAGCCGCATCACGGGAGAAGCCCCGCCCATAGGCGTGTCCTCTCCCTTCTGACCAGGGTGCATTGCGCTGATTTGCATATCCCCCCTCGCGCTCTCCTCTCCCGTCTTTGCGGTTCCTGTACGGAGAGCGGGGGGGCGACTGTAATCACGTAGTGTACGGAGCTCCGGGGCTCTCTGGCCGGGACACTGGTGGAGTTACCGGGATGTCTCCCTGAGTTCACCATTCAAGGAGAAGAAGCCCATATATAGCGGAGAGGCAGCCGTATTGTCCGCCCGGATGATCCTCAGTGGTCTGGGGTGCAGGCTTCAAACCTGTAGCTGTCTAGGGACAGAGTGGTTCAATTCCACCCTCCGGGCGCAGAGGGCGCTGTCTGCCTATGAGTAGTTATGTGTTTTATGTACAGTTCATATTAGTGCGGTTTATTATGCCATTAAGCACATGCTATTAAGCTCCAAAATGATCAGTAATGGAGGAAGTGTGTGAAGGAGAGTCACAGCCACACACCCTGCTCACTGACAGTCTCCAGCACCAACCATTAGCGATGAGGTGTAAGCTGAGGCTACACTGTGACCCTGTGGCACAAAGATCACCCTTGTCATCACTCATGAAGTCTCATTGTAACCTGAGGTTGTCATGTACACGATTTGTAGTTGCAAAAAATTCATACATCACATCGCATGTATGTATGATGTAAGGATGTATGTAGGATGTAACTCAGGATCAGTTCAGGATAAGTAATGTAATGTATGTACACAGTGACTGCACCAGCAGAATAGTGAGAGCAGCTCTGGAGTATAATACAGGATGTAACTCAGGATCAGTTCAGGATAAGTAATGTAATGTATGTACACAGTGACTGCACCAGCAGAATAGTGAGCGCAGCTCTGGAGTATAATACAGGATATAACTCAGGATCAGTACAGGATAAGTAATGTAATGTATGTACACAGTGACTGTACCAGCAGAATAGTGAGCGCAGCTCTGGAGTATAATACAGGATGTAACTCAGGATCAGTACAGGATAAGTAATGTAATGTATGTACACAGTGACTGCACCAGCAGAATAGTGAGCGCAGCTCTGGAGTATAATACAGGATGTAACTCAGGATCAGTACAGGATAAGTAATGTAATGTATGTACACAGTGACTGTACCAGCAGAATAGTGAGCGCAGCTCTGGAGTATAATACAAGATAAGTAATGTAATGTAATGTATGTACACAGTGACTGCACCAGCAGAATAGTGAGTGCAGCTCTGGAGTATAATACAAGATAAGTAATGTACCGTGTTTCCCCGAAAGTATGACACCCCCTGAAAGTAAGGCATGCGGGGGTTTCTGTTGAATTGCCTAATATAAGGCTTCCCCCGAAAAAAAGGCATGCCCGGCAGTGGTGTGCGGGGTTTCGGGGGGGGGGGGGCTTAGCGGAGGTTTCATGGGCGGGGCTTAGCGAGCTCCACTTAACTGACACAGCGGCCGTGCTCTGTGCTCCGTGTGCACAGCAAAGCCGGCTGCTGCCTCTGCTGTTGTAGGATGAGCTCTCCCAGCTCATCCCAGAGGCAGAGGCAGCAGCTGCCATACAGAAGAGGCAGCAGCCGGCTTTCCTGTGCACACGGAGCACAGAGCACGGCTGCTGTGTCAGTGAAGTGGAGCTTACAAAGCTCCTCTAAGCCCCGCCCCTGAAGCCTCGCTAAGCCCCGCCCCCCGAAGCCTAGCTAAGCCCCGCTCACCACTTCCAGGACGAACAGCAGCACCAGCACTGCTAGGAAGAAGGGAAAGGTAAGTATGATAACTCCCCCGCTCCCCTACACTACACTACCTACAACCGGCAGTCATGCTGACGCTCCACTAAGGAAATGCCAGCATGACTGTCGGTTGTGATAAGGCACCCCCGAAAATAAGACAGGTCCTATATTTAGAGTGACAATTTAATATAAGACACTGTCTTATTTTCGGGGAAACACGGTAATGTATGTACACAGTGACTGCACCAGCAGAATAGTGAGCACAGCTCTGGAGTATAATACAGGATAAGTAATGTAATGTATGTACACAGTGACTGCACCAGTAGAATAGTGAGCGCAGCTCTGGAGTATAATACAGGATGTAACTCAGGATCAGTACAGGATAAGTAATGTAATGTATGTACACAGTGACTGCACCAGCAGAATAGTGAGCGCAGCTCTGGAGTATAATACAGGATGTAACTCAGGATCAGTAATGTAATATATGTACACAGTGACTGCACCAGCAGAATAATGAGTGCAGCTCTGGAGTATAATACAGGATGTAACTCAGGATCAGTACTGGATAAGTAATGTATGTACACAGTGACTGCACCAGCAGAATAGTGAGCGCAGCTCTGGGGTATAATACAGGATGTAACTCAGGATCAGTACAGGATAAGTAATGTAATGTACACTCACCGGCCACTTTATTAGGTACACCATGCTAGTAACGGGTTGGACCCCCTTTTGCCTTCAGAACTGCCTCAATTCTTCGTGGCATAGATTCAACAAGGTGCTGGAAGCATTCCTCAGAGATTTTGGTCCATATTGACATGATGGCATCACACAGTTGCCGCAGATTTGTCGGCTGCACATCCATGATGCGAATCTCCCGTTCCACCACATCCCAAAGATGCTCTATTGGATTGAGATCTGGTGACTGTGGAGGCCATTGGAGTACAGTGAACTCATTGTCATGTTCAAGAAACCAGTCTGAGATGATTCCAGCTTTATGACATGGCGCATTATCCTGCTGAAAGTAGCCATCAGATGTTGGGTACATTGTGGTCATAAAGGGATGGACATGGTCAGCAACAATACTCAGGTAGGCTTTGGCGTTGCAACGATGCTCAATTGGTACCAAGGGGCCAAAAGAGTGCCAAGAAAATATTCCCCACACCATGACACCACCACCACCAGCCTGAACCGTTGATACAAGGCAGGATGGATCCATGCTTTCATGTTGTTGACGCCAAATTCTGACCCTACCATCCGAATGTCGCAGCAGAAATCGAGACTCATCAGACCAGGCAACGTTTTTCCAATCTTCAATTGTCCAATTTCGATGAGCTTGTGCAAATTGTAGCCTCAGTTTCCTGTTCTTAGCTGAAAGGAGTGGCACCCGGTGTGGTCTTCTGCTGCTGTAGCCCATCTGCCTCAAGGTTCGACGTACTGTGCATTCAGAGATGCTCTTCTGGCTACCTTGGTTGTAACGGGTGGCTATTTGAGTCACTGTTGCCTTTCTATCAGCTCGAACCAGTCTGGCCATTCTCCTCTGACCTCTGGCATCAACAACGCATTTCCGCCCACAGAACTGCCGCTCACTGGATGTTTTTTCTTTTTCGGACCATTCTCTGTAAACCCTAGAGATGGTTGTGCGTGAAAATCCCAGTAGATCAGCAGTTTCTGAAATACTCAGACCAGCCCTTCTGGCACCAACAACCATGCCACGTTCAAAGGCACTCAAATCACCTTTCTTCCCCATACTGATGATCGGTTTGAACTGCAGGAGATTGTCTTGACCATGTCTACATGCCTAAATGCACTGAGTTGCCGCCATGTGATTGGCTGATTAGAAATTAAGTGTTAACGAGCAGTTGGACAGGTGTACCTAATAAAGTGGCCGGTGAGTGTATGTACACAGTGACTGTACCAGCAGAATAGTGAGTGCAGCTCTGGAGTATAATACAGGATGTAACTCAGGATCAGTACAGGATAAGTAATGTAATGTATGTACACAGTGACTGTACCAGCAGAATAGTGAGTGCAGCTCTGGAGTATAATACAGGATGTAACTCAGGATCAGTACAGGATAAGTAATGTAATGTATGTACACAGTGACTGTACCAGCAGAATAGTGAGTGCAGCTCTGGAGTATAATACAGGATGTAACTCAGGATCAGTACAGGATAAGTAATGTAATGTATGTATATAGTGACTGCACCCGCAGAATAGTGAGTGCAGCTCTGGAGTATAATACAGGATGTAACTCAGGATCAGTACAGGATAAGTAATGTAATGTATGTACACAGTGACTGTACCAGCAGAATAGTGAGTGCAGCTCAGGAGTTTAATACAGGATATGTAATGTATGTATATAGTGACTGCACTGTGAAGCATCTCTACGCTGGTCCAGGCAGGCAGATACAGGTGTAGGGTGATAAAGTTTTCCTTGGTTGATGGAGATCCTCACTACATGGATTTTATTAGGTACAGAGATCAGTTCAGTATGTGCGAGGTGTTATTTGTCAGGTAGTCATGCAGGACACTCATATCAAGAACACAGAAAGTTCTGGAAATCTTTCAGTTTATTGTTCTGGAGACATCGGACATTAGTTAGGATTGATACAAAGTCTCATTCTGTGTATTATATATGTTACAGGCAATGTATGAAATGCAGGCATTCTATAGAATGCCTGGCATTTTTAGGCAAAGTATGAAATGAGAAAATCCCCCCCCCCCCCCAAAAAAAAAACAAACAAACAAACAAACTAGATGCTGCTGCTGCTTCTCCGTGAAGTGGAGTGAAAGAATAACTGGGAGTCCGTGACGTCATACTGGATGGTAGTTACTGACACCTTCTTTAAAGGGGTATTCCCAACTCGCCTATTCACCAACCTGCATGCTGTATGATCTGTTCACTTCCTGGTTTTCTCGGTGAATTGGTGGGCGGGGTATCACTTGCTGTCTCCCAGACAAAGCCAGCTCTGCTATCTCTCTTCATAGCAGTACATGTTTGCAGTCAGTAATGAGGGATGGTTGTAAATAGATTAGCACAGTATCACTGGAAGATGCATAATATAAAGCTGATGTAGCAGAGCTGGATTTGATAGGTGATGAGAATCCCAAATTTACATGCTACAGGACCAAGAGTCAGCTTGCAATAAACTCCATTTTAGGTCTGTGTTTATATACAGAGGTAACAGACTCCCTGTCTCAGCCCTTATCAGCAAAATTCAATTAGCCGATCTGATAACTGGAAGAGGGAGATAAACAGCTCAGAAATACAAGCTGCTCCGAGCACTCAGCTCCCCCTTCCCTCCTGAGAGCAGTGAAATACGTCACTTGTCCTGGGCGGAGAAATAAGATCATCCCCAGGTCGGGATTCATTGGCTTTGTTCGTTTCCCCTCCCTCCTCTGCTTGAACTTTTGCAGGAACACAGGCAGAGCTAAAGTTCCAGTGGGCACTGCACTCCCTGTCTCTGGCTGCTCGCGATTGAGGCTTTCACTTGCAGGGGAGCTCAAGCTGCTTGCTGCCTGCCGCCTAGCATTTCATACTTTGCCAGATTCTCGTCCGGCATTGTATAGAGTGCCTAGGCAATGTGTGAAATGACGAATCATTTACATACATTGCTGGCTAGTTTTAGGCATTCTATAGAACGCCTGATTTCATACTTTGCCGGTAACATATATATATATATATATATATATATATATATATATATATATATATATACAGTCCTATGAAAAAGTTTGGGCACCCCTATTAATCTTAATCATTTTTAGTTCTAAATATTTTGGTGTTTGCAACAGCCATTTCAGTTTGATATATCTAATAACTGATGGACACAGTAATATTTCAGGATTGAAATGAGGTTTATTGTACTAACAGAAAATGCGCAATATGCATTAAACCAAAATTTGACCGGTGCAAAAGTATGGGCACCTCAACAGAAAAGTGACATTAATATTTAGTAGATCCTCCTTTTGCAAAGATAACAGCCTCTAGTCGCTTCCTGTAGCTTTTAATCAGTTCCTGGATCCTGGATAAAGGTATTTTGGACAAACAATTCAAGTTCAGTTAAGTTAGATGGTCGCCGAGCATGGACAGCCCGCTTCAAATCATCCCACAGATGTTCAATGATATTCAGGTCTGGGGACTGGGATGGCCATTCCAGAACATTGTCATTGTTCCTCTGCATGAATGCCTGAGTTGATTTGGAGCAGTGTTTTGGATCATTGTCTTGCTGAAATATCCATCCCCGGCGTAACTTCAACTTCGTCACTGATTCTTGAACATTATTCTCAAGAATCTGCTGATACTGAGTGGAATCCATGCGACCCTCAACTTTAACAAGATTCCCGGTGCCGGCATTGGCCACACAGCCCCAAAGCATGATGGAACCTCCACCAAATTTTACAGTGGGTAGCAAGTGTTTTTCTTGGAATGCTGTTTCTTTTTGGATGCCATGCATAACGCCTTTTTTTTATAACCAAACAACTCAATCTTTGTTTCCAAAATGAAGTTGGCTTCTCCAAATGTGCTTTTTCATACCTCAGGCAACTCTATTTGTGGCGTACGTGCAGAAACGGCTTCTTTCTCATCACTCTCCCTGACAGCTTCTCCTTGTGCAAAGTGCGCTGTATTGTTACCGATGCACAGTGACACCATCTGCAGCAAGATGATGCTGCAGCTCTTTGGAGGTGGTCTGTGGATTGTCCTTGACTGTTCTCACCATTCTTCTTCTCTGCCTTTCTGATATTTATTTTGGCCTGCCACTTCTGGGCTTAACAAGAACTGTCCCTGTGCCTGTGTCCATTTCCTTACTATGTTCCTCACAGTGGAAACTGACAGGCTAAATCTCTGAGACAACTTTTTGTATCCTTCCCCTGAACAACTATGTTGAACAATCTTTGTTTTCAGATCATTTGAGAGTGGGCTGTCCATGTTCGGCGACCATCAAACTTACCTGAACTTGAATTGTTTTGTAGAAAGAAATGGTCCAAAATACCTTCATCCAGGATCCAGGAACTGATTAAAAGCTACAGGAAGCGACTAGAGGCTGTTATCTCTGCAAAAGGAGGATGTACTAAATATTAATGTCACTTTTCTGTTGAGGTGCCCATACTTTTGCACCTGTCAAACTTTGGTTTAATGCATATTGCGCATTTTCTGTTAGTACAATAAACCTCATTTCAATCCTGAAATATTACTGTGTCCATCAGTTATTAGATATATCAAACTGAAATGGCTGCTGCAAACACCAAAATATTTAGAACTAAAAATGATTAAGATTAATAGGGGTGCCCAAACTTTTTCATAGGACTGTATATATCGTTGGCCCGGATTTACTATTAGACTGGGTTCACTGCGCCGAAGTCTCTGCAGAAACTGTTGAAAGTACATAAACCACGGAAACCACGGCAATAGTGTTAGTTAGACAGTGTAAACTTACCCCGGAAATCTGAAAATAAACCGGATTTATCACTGTGGCTGATGCTGGATGTTAAATTTGGTGTATCTTCACACTGTCTGGTCTATACCACCTTAAAAGGATTGCTGTCTTACTTCGAGACAGAATTTTAAGACACAATTTTGGCGTATGTTTAAGATATCATAGCCATGTTCTCTTTTCTGAGAATCTACACCCAAATGTCCGTGGATGTAGCCATCGCCAAACAATTGACTGTGAGTAGCCTTAGAAATATATTGCCCCCCTATTAAACATCCCCCTTATTTGGTCATAGCAGGACCACCACTGCTATTTATCAGCTGTGGTCCCACTATCACAGAAGAACCAGCACCACTATTATCAGCAGTGGTCCTGCTATTACAGAAGGACCACCGCCACTATTATCAGCAGTGGTCCCGCTATTACAGAAGGACCACCGCCACTAATATCAGCAGTGGTCCCGCTATCACAGAAAATCCAGCACCACTATTATCAGCAGTGGTCCCGCTATTACAGAAGGACCACTGCCACTAATATCAGCAGTGGTCCCACTATCACAGAAGAACCAGCACCACTATTATCAGCAGTGGTCCCGCTATTACAGAAGGACCACTGCCACTAATATCAGCAGTGGTCCCGCTATCACAGAAGAACCAGCACCACTATTATCAGCAGTGGTCCCGCTATTACAGAAGGACCACCGCCACTAATATCAGCTGTGGTCCCACTATCACAGAAGAACCAGCACCACTATTATCAGCAGTGGTCCTGCTATTACAGAAGGACCACCGCCACTATTATCAGCAGTGGTCCCGCTATTACAGAAGGACCACCGCCACTAATATCAGCAGTGGTCCCGCTATCACAGAAAATCCAGCACCACTATTATCAGCAGTGGTCCCGCTATTACAGAAGGACCACTGCCACTAATATCAGCAGTGGTCCCGCTATCACAGAAGAACCAGCACCACTATTATCAGCAGTGGTCCCGCTATTACAGAAGGACCACCGCCACTAATATCAGCAGTGGTCCCGCTATCACAGAAGAACCAGCACCACTATTATCAGCAGTGGTCCCGCTATTACAGAAGGACCACCGCCACTATTATCAGCAGTGGTCCCGCTATTACAAAAGGACCACCGCCACTAATATCAGCAGTGGTCCCGCTATCACAGAAAAACCAGCACCACTATTATCAGCAGTGGTCCCGCTATTACAGAAGGACCACCGCCACTAATATCAGCAGTGGTCCCGCTATCACAGAAGAACCAGCACCACTATTATCAGCAGTGGTCCCGCTATTACAGAAGGACCACCGCCACTAATATCAGCAATGGTCCCGCTATTACAGAAGGACCACCGCCACTAATATCAGCAGTGGTCCCGCTATCACAAAAGGACCACCGTCACTAATATCAGCAATGGTCCCGCTATCACAGAAGGACCACCGTCACTAATATCAGCAGTGGTCCCACTATCACAGAAGGACCACCGCCACTAATATCAGCAGTGGTCCCGCTATCACAGAAAAACCAGCACCACTATTATCAGCAGTGGTCCCGCTATTACAGAAGGACCACCGCCACTAATATCAGCAGTGGTCCCGCTATCACAGAAGAACCAGGACCACTATTATCAGCAGTGGTCCCGCTATTACAGAAGGACCACCGTCACTAATATCAGCAATGGTCCCGCTATCACAAAAGGACCACCGTCACTAATATCAGCAATGGTCCTGCTATCACAAAAGGACCACTGTCACTAATATCAGCAATGGTCCCGCTATTACAGAAGGACCACCGCCACTAATATCAGCAGTGGTCCCGCTATCACAGAAGAACCAGCACCACTATTATCAGCAGTGGTCCCGCTATTACAGAAGGGCCACCGCCACTAATATCAGCAATGGTCCCGCTATTACAGAAGGACCACCGCCACTAATATCAGCAGTGGTCCCGCTATCACAAAAGGACCACCGTCACTAATATCAGCAATGGTCCCGCTATCACAGAAGGACCACCGTCACTAATATCAGCAGTGGTCCCACTATCGCAGAAGGACCACCGACACTAATATCAGCAGTGGTCCCGCTATCACAAAAGGACCACCGTCACTAATATCAGCAATGGTCCTGCTATCACAGAAGGACCACCGCCACTAATATCAGCAGTGGTCCCACTATCACAGAAGGACCACCGACAATAACATTAACAGTGGTCCAAATATCACAGAAGAACCACTGCCACTAATATCAGCAGTGGTCCCACTATCACAGAAGGACCACCGCCACTAATATCAGCAGTGGTCCCACTATCACAGAAGGACCACCGCCACTAATATTAGCAGTGTTCCCAATATCACAGAAGAACCACTGCCGATCAGCAGTGGTCTGACAGTTATAGGCTTATGACTCTTCCCATCTTCCTAGCGGGGGACGTGGGGGGGACTTCAGTGTGCTAATACTGCTAATTAAAGAGTCGGCACCTGTGGGGGAGGGGAGGCAATTGGCTTTAAGGGAAAAATCAAGCCAGCAAATTCGGTGGTTACAAAAAAATTATTATCTAAACTAGATGCGTCACAAAATTTCATAAAAGTTACAACAAAGAAGTGCCACGTTTATGCCAGTGTCTAGTCAGAAGTACAATAGTAAATCTGCATCGCTGTGTTTTAGGGATTTTCTGTGGTGAAGCTGCTGCGTTGCATCTTGCTTGTTCAGGTTCAAGGATGAATCTTTATAGGGAAGTAGTCGCATATCGAGATGTTTCAGTCAATCCTAGAAATGACAGAAACCCAATGATAGAACGTGCAGCAGGATACCAATCTAGGTGGCAAAAAGATGTCAAAGTCTGAAAGAGCTTTATGTGCAAGTGGGTTCCACCACCAAGAGGTAACTATCTGCCTCCATGAACAAGTCCCATCACCGAGAGGTAACCAACCACTTCCATGGCCAAATGCTATCACCAAAATATAAACGACTGCCTACATGATGAAGTCTTATCACCAAGAGTTAACCAGCCCCCTCCATGAGCAAATTCCAAGAGGTAACTGGCTGCCTCTATGATGAAGACCCATCACCAAGAATTAACCAGTTGCTTTCATGACCAAGCCCAATCCCAAAGAGGTAACCAGTTGTCTCCATTACCAAGTCCCATAACCAAGAGGTAACCACTAGCTGCCACCATGATTGACCATGAGGTTGCCAGTGGACTACTTTCCTTGGTCTTGCCACTCTATGGTTACAGGAGTTGATCAGTGAGGATTTGTGAATTTCTCTAAAGGTTGAAGTGAATGTTGAGGTGACATACCTGTTGTTTGTTCCTTTCTCACAATGAACTCTGATATAAAAGTCACCCTCCTGGTTGGAGTCATATGTGGATGGTACAATAACATATTCTCCAGGAGTCACAGATGCCCTCAGTGTCACCCCACGGCTGTTTTGTGGGTCACCTGTGTCAGACACTGGACGGCTCCTTGTGAAGAATCCGCGATCAAGACGTGGACGAGAAACCTAAGGAATCAGACTACAATGATTAATATCACCCCTAGCCCCCCTGGACAACCACAGCGCCCCTGACTCTGACTCCACTCTCAGGGAGGTAAGGACCTTTTGTTTTATTCTGGTTATTCTGAGTGTGTATGTGTATGCAGCCCGGCTACAGAGTAATGAGGAGGACATCAGTGACCATGTTGGGCCAAGTCCACTCATGGGTTATGAAGGTTCGGAGATCTCTTACTGCCTGTTTCCACCTTTGTAAACAATATGTCACGCTGGTGCCCCAGAGAGAAGAAAGCTTAGATACTCACCAACGATTCAGGAACCTGAGGAAAAAACAAGGCAAACTATTAGACTCAAGGAAGAGAAGATCATAGGAAGGAACACTCTGCAAGGCTCCAAAGAGAAGATCATAGGAAGAAATGCTCTGCAAGATTGTAGAAGCCGAAGAAAAGATCATAGGAAGGAATGTTCTGCAAGCCCTTTCTGCTGTTACATTTTTATTAATTCACCACTGACCGAGTTGCAGGAAGGCTCATAAGCCCTATAAGTCAGAGCCCCAGGCCACAGCCACAGACATCCTGCTCTTGACCCCTAGACCAGGGTACATGGTTGGGGCTAGATATACATGGATCAGATCCTACATATAGACGATCACTGCTCTGTGGACTCAGTCAGAATACACTAATACAGCACAGAGTACTCACCCTGTACAGGTGACATGCAATGTGCAGTTTTGTGGCTCTTCTGTCTGTCTGCATCAGCTCCAGTAACACCGTCCAGCGCTCTTCATTCTCTGTCTCAGTTTCTGCCTCCACCTTCGGATCTAAAGCAACGCCCACGCGGAACCGGAATTGAGGATTGGTGAAGAAAGATTCTAAAGGATAAATTGCAGGTGATGCAGAATTATATATAAATAACCTCCAGGGGGAAGGGGACACAGGGTTGTTGATAACTATGGTGGGTGATGCTGGAGACTTTGCACTGTATTGCACTGTATAGATCTGAGTAATGCCCCAGTTTTGTCAGATATTTTTCATCAGTTCATGTGAATCCATGAAACTGTATTATATTTAGCGTTAGCCCCCTCCTCAACATATCTGCAGCATGTCAGCCAGTAAAAACCATTGTGGAGATTAAATACAGTAAACAGTTGACAGGGAGGAGGGGGATGCAGCTGCAACTTCTCTCTCTCTATGGGATTTTGGTGCTGTCAGAGGGGTGGGGGGATGCAGGTGCAACATCTCTGTGTATGGGAGTCTGGTGGTGTGAGAAGGGAGGGGAGATGCAGCTGCAACTTCTGTCTCTATGGGAGACTGGTGCTGTAAGATGGGAGGAGGGATGCAGGTGCAACTTCGCTTTCTATGGGAGACTGATGTTGTCAGATGGGAGGGAGATGCAGCTGCAGCTTCTCTGTGTATGATACTGTGAAATAGCAAAAAGGGGAGGCATTTACAGAAATGATGCAGAGGAAAGGCAAAGACCCGGAGTCTGAAAGTTGCACTCAACACTCCTGGCTCCACTGCATGTAATTCACAGCAGATGGAGGAGGGGGCGCTTTGATACAGTTGGCAGGTCAAGCTTCAGGTATGCAATATATAATAGTAAGATTTTAGAAGCCATTGATGTTTCTGCTATTGTGTCTATGTGCACAGTGTGTACAGTGCTGTACTCACTCAGTCGGCGTCCTCCTCCTGCACTGACCCCACGTTCCCAGCGGCCCCGGAATTCAGTGATCGTGCACTGAGGTGACTCCACATTGCTTGTGCAAATGACAATCCAGGAAAAGAGGCTGCAGAAATCCTCGCAAAGCATCCTGCACAGAGACTTCAGAGTTAACCACAGAAAAGAGACTGCACAGTATCAGTCCAGAGACAGAGAGTCATAGCAGAGAGAGCACAGTGTCAGGAGCAGAGACAGTCAAAGAAGGGAAATACTGTGGGGTAAGTCACAGGGTCATTTCTTCTGCTCTTTGGCTACATCTGGAGTAGATCAGAACACAGCGATCCCCTACACATTACTGTACGGTGAGCGCCAGATCTTGAATATGGGTCCTGCATGGTGACCCTAGGATCCAGACGGGAATGTTTCCAGAGAGGTTAGCATATGATCAGACATATCGTCCACCCTCAGTATGGTCATGTACAGCCTATGAGTATCCACCTCAGTTGTGATTTAATAATAAATCAGTTTCATTGTGATTATAGGTGCCATGTTTTTCGCCATGTTTATCGCTACATGTCTTGCCGGAAAGGCAGGGACTGTTAATTTTCCTCCATTTTTTGGGTAGAAATGGAGTAAACTAAAACCTCCCATTTTTATATCCAAAGTTTGAAAACCTTTCCCGAGTCCAGGCTTTCCACAGCTGAGGGTTTGTTACAAGTATACACATCACCAGCAGTGGAGATCTTTCCTGGGGCTAGTTTGCTGGATTAGTGGGGAATTGGACTGTCTAACCAGCCTTCTGCCACATTTACCAAGTGCATTGGGCACTTTTACGCTGTTAAGTCACATGACTAATCCATGTGCTGAGGTCAGTAGGTCAGCTTGCTAAACATGCTGCATGTAAATGAGGTGGCGGGTGCTCAGGGGTTGGCCTTCTAACTCCACCCCCGGATCTCATTGGGACAGGTATCCTCATTTGCATACAGTATTGTGATTTTTGATCTGAGGGAAGATATTTATGTACCATATCTAGCTCTGGCACCTGACAGACAGCCCGTATAGCATGCCGTGTATTACATGGTAACTGTGCTGGCATGTAATGCTACATGTAACGCTACACATGTGGCCGGCCGCAGATTAACATAGGCGAATCTCCGGTAAAGACTGAGACATACCTCCCAACTTATGAAGAGCTGAAAGAGGGAGAAAATGTGCGGCGCGCGCCTGCACATGTAGAAGCCGGAGCGCAGTGGTAAGGCAGGAGCTGAGCTGTGACAGCTCCTGCTTTACTCAATTATGTGTCCTCTGGACGCCGATGAGTTGAAACCAGGACATACCTCCAGCCAACCGGGACCACGGGACAGGACACTGAATTTGTGAATGTCTCGCGGAATTCGGGACGGTTGGGAGGTATGCTGAGATACAGGTGGAGCATGGAGACATTGACCTGCTGGTAACTTCTAGATTCCACCAAGTGGTAGAAGACATTACCAGAACTCGCCATCTTCTTTCTGGAGGTTCAAAGCTTTGCGTTCCACATCTGACACCGACATCCACTCTGGAGATCTAGAACACAATCAGAGGAATCCATGAGCTGACGATCAGAGTGAGCTGCTCCAGAGTGGACGCTAAGGGGTGAATGAAGAAGATCACACTCACTTGTCGCTCCAGGGGCCATTATACTCACTGAAGCCCCAGGGGTTCCTTAACCTGATGAGTGTTACTTCCCCAGAGTCGAGCTTCACCTGGAGGAAGAATGATTGTGACTGGTGGCTCCAGATCCTGGGAGTGCCTGGCCAAGTCACCAGGTGAGCCCCATAATACGGTCACCCATTGTAGTCATGTCTGTGCTTACCTCCTGCGCTCCTAACACTGCGTATGCGTGTCCCAGGATCAGACCATCCTCATCCACACATCCAACATCAGCGGGATCTGAAACCTTCCCAGAGAGACATGCACTTATAGGACTGTGTAAAAGTTTTAGGCAGGTGTGGAAAAAACATGCTGCAAACTAAGAATTTATTTTATATTTATATATTTTTTTTAAAAGAAGTGTTAATAGTTTATTTTTGTCATTAACAAAATGCAAAGTGAAGTGAAGAGAAAGATCTTAAATCCATCAATATTTGATGTGACCTTTGCCCTTTACCTTCCATCAGTTCTTCTCGGTACTTGCAGACAGTTTTTGACAGAGAGGTTGTTCCCGCCGCCATCTTGCAGAACTAAGCACAGATCTTCTGTGAATGTAGGCTTGCTCCAATCCGTCTGTCTCTTCATGTAATCCCAGACAGACTGCATGATGTTGAGATCAGGGCTATATCTGTTGGGGCCATATCATCACTTCCAGGACTCCTCCTCCAAAGGGATTGATTTATTTTTTTCTTTGCTTACCTCATTTTGTTTATTGACAAAAATAGTCTATTAACCCTTCTACTTCCGAAAGCATTTGCGCTTTGCAGCATTTTTTCCACACCTAAAACTTTTGCACAGTACTGTAAATCAGTGCAATCCTAAGGATGAAGAAAAGAGGGTACTACTCACCTGGATGTAGGCCGCCATGAGAAATTTCTTACTCTTGGCTTCCAGGACCATCTCCCAGACCTCCTCTGATGTGTATCTGCTCAGACTCACGCTTTCTGCGATTCCACCCGTGAAATCTTCCAGCGTCTCTGCTATGGTTCCTCCCTGCAGGACTACGTAACCTCCACACACCCTGCAGAGACACCCAAGAAGGCAGTGAAGAGTAGAATCCTACTGACATGGTGCACAGAGAGCCTGCACAACCACCGAGGCTACAGTCTATAACACAACTAAGGTGCTGAGTGTAGTTGGGCGCACATACTTGGCATAAGCTTTCTCCAGCAGGGCACTCCACATTTCTGTTTGAGAATCGCTCTTTGTGTACATGAGTCGTCCATTCTTGGTTGGGAGTTTGTCATCAATCACTACATCCAACCATTCACCGAACTGCCACAACTGTGGAGACATGGGGGCTATCATGAGCAAGATCGACCTGCACCCCCTGCTCCAGCCACATCAGTGTGCACCCCCTGCACAGATATACATGGCCACCTTATTATCTACCTACTTTAAAATGGAAGATTCCACTGTAACCATCACTTTGGCTGAAGCTCTGATCAGCAGGGACCACTCGTGAAAACAGAGAAGGGTGGAGTGTAAGGGATGAGAGGGTGGACAGGAGCCAGCAATCACCTGGAAGGGGAAACACAGATTTAAGAGCAGCCGATCTCTGACCTCTCCAGTCATCCTCACATACTGGGCCAGTCGAGGTACATGGGGCGCAACAGAAGACACTCTATGGAAGGCTACCCTTCAGCTACACACAACTCATGTCAGAGGTAAGGAATTAACCGAAAAAGTGGTCGAGCCCAGCAGGGAGAGAGGAGAGAGCACATCAAGGAGAGAGGAAAGAGCCCAACAGGGAGAGGGGAAGAGAGTCCATCAAGGAGAGAGGAAAGAGCCCAACAGGGAGAGAGTTGAGAGACCAGCAGGGAGTAAGGAGAGAGACCAGCAGGGAATGAAGAGAGAGCACAGCAGGGAGAGAGGAGAAAGCCCATCAAGAAGAGAGGAAAGTGCCCTGTGGGGAGGAATTCCAGCAGGAAGAGAAGAGAGAGAACAGCAGGGATAGGGTCCTGCAGGAATAGAGGATAGATCCCCAAAGGGAGAGAGGATAGAGCTCCATAGATTGAGAGGATAGGATCCCGCAAGGAGAAAGTATATAACCCTGCAGGGATAGAGCAGAGAAATAGGCAGGGAGAGAGTAGAGAAATCAGCAAGGAATAGAGTATAGCCTTGAAGAAAGCAAGACCAGCAGGGAGAGAAGAAAAAGACCAGCCGTTAGAAATAACCAGCAGGAAAAGAAGATATAGAACTCAGCAGGGAGAGAGGAGAGAACCAAACACGGAGTGAGGAGAGATCCCAGCAGGTTTAGAACCCACCAGAGATAGTCCATAGCTCATTTGTGGCTAGGAACCATTATTGTGTTTGGGACTGGTCCCTCTGTGCATTGGCTAATCATTCCAACCCTCCCACATCACAAGGGCACCTGTGAATGGAATTTCCCATTTTAACCCATAACTTACTAACATACAGCCCTTTGACTAAGGGTTGGTTCACACTAGCGCTTGTATTCCTTCCGCAAGGAGTCTGCATGGAGACCCTTCCGAACGAAATACCAACGCTAATGCAAGCGCTGTGCAGTTAAGCACACGGAGCCCATAGACTATAATGGGCTCTGTGTGCTTGCCGCGCACTGCCCGCACTAATGAATTGTGTGGGTAGTGCGCGGCAAGCACATGGAGCCCATTATAGTCTATGGGCTCCGTGTGCTTAACTGCACAGCGCTTGCATCAGCATTGGTATTTCGTTCGGAAGGGTCTCCATGTGGACTCCTTGCGGAAGGAATACAAGCGCTAGTGTGAACCAACCCTAAGGGTGGTGTTATACTGCACCATGCAGGTGGCACACTCACCTAATTCCCCCTGGCAGACATCCGTGCTCCTGGATCCACTCTCAATGAATTTTGGGTTGGAACAGAACTCCTGCAGAATGAGATAAAACAGTCAATTGTGTGGTAGTCAATCGGATCCCGAGTGTCCTTGCCCCATGCCCAGCTTGAAGTTACCCCCAGATAGCAGATCTCCCTGCAGATTACAGATGATTACTGGGGTCACAGCAGCAATTGCATAATTATTATTGAGGGTCCCTTATTAAAGACATGGATTGTCCAAAGAGGGAAACCTTCACATTCCAAACTTACAGGGGGTCTTTTCCATTCAACTTTAGGATTGGACACATCTTGCGGAAATGCAGAGTCCTCAAAAAGCTGTCCTTTTTCCAAGCAGAAAGAACGAAGAGCCCGATAATCCTGACCAGCCCACATTCTAGAAACTTAGATAAGTATTACATAGATATTAGATAGATAGATAGATAGATAGATAGGAGATAGATAGATAGATAGATAGATAGATAGATAGATAGATAGATAGATAGATATTATATAGATGTTATATATATAGATAGATATTAGATAGATAGATAGATAGATAGATAGATAGATAGATAGATAGATAGATAGATAGATAGATAGATAGAATTACATAGATAATATTTCTGAAGGATAGACAGTCACTGTATTCCTTCTCAGGTGTGCGTGTGTTCTGTCCTCAAACCTGATGTCAGCCTTATATCCGTGACAATGTGTTTACGCCCTATTTCTATGTATTCAGAGATAAAGTGACCCGGATATCAGATCATGGTGACCACTCCTCACTTTGTAGACAGATTATGTTGTAGTTGTTGGCGCCATGACAGTGATGACATAAAGACTTTTCCCATAGAACGAAGGGAAAGGGAGAGATTGGTGAAGCCGGGCACACGGAGGCCTGGGCTGCTCCTATGGGTCATATATGGGGTAAGAATTAGAGGTCAGCCTCTGGATTCCTTCACAGTATAGTATACACAGGCAGCGTGTGTCACTGTCACATATAGTATACCCGGCCAGTATGTGTCACATATAGTATACCTGAGCAGCGTGTGTCACATATAGTATACCCGGACAGTATGTATCACATATAGTATGCCCAGACAGTATGTGTCATATATAGTATAACCGGACAGTACATGACACATATAATATACCCAGACAGTATATATCATATATAGTATACCCAGACAGTATGTATCATACATAGTATACCCAGACAGTACGTGTCACATATAGTATACCCGGACAGTACGTGTCATATATAGTATACACAGTGACAGGCAGTATGTATCATGTATAGAATATATTGTCTTGTCTTTTCCACCCCATAAAATCAAGGTTCTAAAATGGTTTCCTGTCACAAAAATCAAGTCCAAACATCACCACAAAGAGTCGGTGCAAATAGCTGTAAACTGCGGCAGGTTCTGTGAGTTGTGAGCCCTGGTGTTATAAATCCGACCATTTACTTGTAGTTCACACTAGTTATACGAGGGCTGGTTCATCTACAGCGTCCTCAGACTATGGGTGAAGAACATTCTGGAGTGAGGGCATTTGGGTATCACAGACCCCTCATGGACAGAGAGGACACACTATGGCGACATTTATCACTAGTGGAAAGTGACGCTGGTAATAACATGGCAGTGCGGGGCCCTGAGGTGAAGCTGGTAATAACAGACATGGCAGTGCAGGGCCCTGAGGTGAAGCTGGTAACAGACATGGCAGTGCAGGGCCCTGAGGTGAAGCTGGTAATAATAGACATGGCAGTGCAGGGCCCTGAGGTGAAGCTGGTAATAGACATGGCAGTGCAGGGCCCTGAGGTGAAGCAGCTGACAGACATGGCAGAGCAGGGCCCTGAGGTGAAGCTGGTAACAGACATGGCAGTGCGGGGCCCTGAGGTGAAGCTGGTAATAACAGACGTGGCAGTGCAGGGCCCTGAGGTGAAGCTGGTAACAGACATGGCAGTGCTGGGCCCTGAGGTGAAGCTGGTAACAGACATGGCAGTGCAGGGCCCTGAGGTGAAGCTGGTAACAGACATGGCAGTGCGGGGCCCTGAGGTGAAGCTGGTAATAACAGACATGGCAGTGCGGGGCCCTGAGGTGAAGCTGGTAATAACAGACATGGCAGTGCGGGGCTCTGAGGTGAAGCTGGTAATAACAGACATGGCAGTGCGGGGCCCTGAGGTGAAGCTGGTAACAGACATGGCAGTGCTGGGCCCTGAGGTGAAGCTGGTAACAGACATGGCAGTGCTGGGCCCTGAGGTGAAGCTGGTAACAGACATGGCAGTGCAGGGCCCTGAGGTGAAGCTGGTAACAGACATGGCAGTGCGGGGCCCTGAGGTGAAGCTGGTAATAACAGACATGGCAGTGCGGGGCCCTGAGGTGAAGCTGGTAATAGACATGGCAGTGCAGGGCCCTGAGGTGAAGCAGCTGACAGACATGGCAGAGCAGGGCCCTGAGGTGAAGCTGGTAACAGACATGGCAGTGCGGGGCCCTGAGGTGAAGCTGGTAATAACAGACGTGGCAGTGCAGGGCCCTGAGGTGAAGCTGGTAACAGACATGGCAGTGCTGGGCCCTGAGGTGAAGCTGGTAACAGACATGGCAGTGCTGGGCCCTGAGGTGAAGCTGGTAACAGACATGGCAGTGCAGGGCCCTGAGGTGAAGCTGGTAACAGACATGGCAGTGCGGGGCCCTGAGGTGAAGCTGGTAATAACAGACATGGCAGTGCGGGGCCCTGAGGTGAAGCTGGTAATAACAGACATGGCAGTGCGGGGCTCTGAGGTGAAGCTGGTAATAACAGACATGGCAGTGCGGGGCCCTGAGGTGAAGCTGGTAACAGACATGGCAGTGCGGGGCCCTGAGGTGAAGCTGGTAATAACAGACATGGCAGTGCAGGGCTCTGAGGTGAAGCTGGTAATAACAGACATGGCAGTGCGGGGCCCTGAGGTGAAGCTGGTAACAGACATGGCAGTGCGGGGCCCTGAGGTGAAGCTGGTAATAACAGACATGGCAGTGCGGGGCCCTGAGGTGAAGCTGGTAATAACAGACATGGCAGTGCGGGGCCCTGAGGTGAAGCTGGTAATAACAGATATGAATAGACTGAGACTTTCTGGATTCAGCCAAATCTGTTGCAAAACATTTTGCTATGTATCACAATAGTGACCCTGTTGGTTTTCGGGTTAAGGGAATAGACTCTATTCCACCATCTATTCGTGGGAGTAACATGAAGCGTCGTCTTGCACATTGCGAAGCAAGATGGATCTGGACCCTGGGGACACTTGCTCCACAAGATCTTGATGAGTCCTTAAACCAGGGGTCCTCACACTGCGGCCCGCGGGCCACATGCAGCCAAGTACTTCTGTCCAGCCGCCGACAACATCGGCAGGCATGCATTTATAATGAAGCTCCTGGGCAGCTCGGGCCAGGCCATGGAGCGCGCTTCACTTTACCTATTTGAGGGCACTGCTCCTGATGTCTGTGCGACCTGCTCTGCCTCCGGCATCTGCTTGCGTCCTCCTGCCACATCGCTTGTATGTGATGTAAGGAGGATACAGGAGGCACCGCTCCCGATGTCTCCCGAAACCGTTTTTTTTAGCTGGACACAAAGTCCTGCATGTCTGACTTTGTGTCCGGCTAAAAAAAAAACGGTTTCCCCGCGTACAGGCCACAGGCGGACACTGGTGGTCACCTTTATAAACCCAATCAATTGAATGGGTTTTAAAGGTGACTGTCGGGTTTCCGTCCCCTGTCCAGTTTCGCTGGGACTGAAGATGGAAACCCGACAGAATGCATACACCAGACACCGAGCACAAGTGTGAACGCCCTCTGAGATGGAAAATTGAGTGTCCCCCTCCACCCCACAGTTGCATTCATCTCCATTTTTTCTCAATAGCACATAGGAATAGCCTTAAGAAAGACATCTAAAGGTAGGAGAATAGCCTTTCTTAAGGCTATTCCTACATGCTATAAAAAAAAAAAAGAAGTGATTTTAATGGTAGAATCCCTTTAAACTATATTTCGGCCCTACAATGGTCCGAGGGACAGTGAACTGGCCCACTGTTTAAAAAGTTTGAGGACCCCTGCCTTAAACTATGGTGTTTTCTTGTAAGTCCTTATGTGTGGTTGCTTTATCCATTTTAATTTTGTTTGGTGTTGGCTTATTTGTTTTGGGATTATTTGTTATTTTCTGTTTTGTATTTTGGTTTCAACTTTCTTTATTCTTTAGTTTAATCAGACCCTTTTTGGTGCCAGTGAAGTATATGGGTGATCCATTCCTAGTGATATTTATGGCTGATTGACTTATACGATCTACTTTGAACTTACCATCAAGGGTGTCCTCTGGTCATCAATTCTTCTTGGAGGACCCATTATAGTTCTTTAGCATGAATGTTTTATCGGGGCGATTTATGTTTTTTCATTCACTTTTTTTTTCCTGTATCATCTTACTTATTCTTATTTGTATAATTGTACATTATGTATATGGATATGTACCATGATGACCGTGAAGCTGGTAATAACAGACGTGGCAGTATGGGGCCCTGGGGTGAAGCTGGTAATAACAGACGTGGCAGTGTGGGGCCCTGAGGTGAAGCTGGTAATAACAGACATGGCAGTGCAGGGCCCTGAGGTGAAGCTGGTAATAACAGATGTGGCAGTGTGGGGCCCCGAGGTGAAGCTGGTAATAACAGACGTGGCAGTGTGGGGCCCTGAGGTGAAGCTGGTAATAACAGACGTGGCAGTGCGGGGCCCTGAGGTGAAGCTGGTAATAACAGACGTGGCAGTGTGGGGCCCTGAGGTGAAGCTGGTAATAACAGACGTGGCAGTGCGGGGCCCTGAGGTGAAGTTGGTGATAACAGACGTGGCAGTATGGGGCCCTGAGGTGAAGCTGGTAATAACAGACGTGGTAGTATGGGGCCCTGGGGTGAAGCTGGTAATAACAGACGTGGCAGTGCGGGGCCCTGAGGTGAAGCTGGTAACATATATGGCAGTGCGGTGCCTTTGTGCATTAATTTACAGCTGATGCAGTTGAGACATCCACAACTCCCCAGGTTTTTGGGGCGACACCATTTCCCCAAGGAGCTGGAGTAGTGGAGATACATCATCACCGATCAGGATGTCTTGGGGGAGATTTAATAAGCGCCTAAAGATTGGATTTTTAAACATCACCCCTCATAGACTCCAAGCAGGCAGAGTTAGGAATCTCCATATCTGTTCTGCGGCCTCTCCTACCTGTCAACACTTTAGGGTTGCTTTTCCTACCAGTCAAGCTCTAGCTGGTTCTTCTTAGTCAGAGCTTTGAGAGGCAGAGCCAGATTGCTGCTTCTTGTCCGGTCCTGAGCTGGAGCGAGGTATTTAGACCTAGTCCTGAGACTTACCATGTGCCTGTGCTTCCCTTTGTATTCCGGCTCTCTGTTCTCAGAACTTACCTGGTTTCCTGTTTCCTCCTTATGTGACCTCTAGCTGATTTGGATTTATCTATGCATTTTTGGACTCTTCCCTGTCTTGGGCTCTGGTTTCCATTTACTGTTATTTTGGATATTCCCTTAGTCTCCTGAATTTAACCCCAGCTTGTGTGTAACTCTCTCTCCGCTATAGGGTTTCCGGTTTAGTCCTTAGTTCAAATGCACCAGTCCTTCAGCAAGTGCACCTGTTTCCTGCCACCTGGGATCGTAACCCTTGTCTTCAAGTATGGGGAAATCTTAGACTCTGCGAATCAGGGGTGTTGGATTATTGGTAACTTGTCTTACTTACTGCCTCTTGTCTGGCCATTACCTGATGCATATTAGGAAATGGCTTAAAGAACAACTCCAGAAAAGACTCCAGAAAGATCCAGAAAAGATATTATTGTGAGGTCAGAGAAGAAACCAAAGTTGAAATAAAAAAAACAAAACTATTTATTTATCATATTATTCCAAAAAACAAATTATCAAATCCTTGTCATGTGACTCGTTCTGTGTGTAACAATGATGGGAGTCTTCTAAGCATCGACTGGGAGTTGCTGTGGGGAACAGTTGTAATGGTGCTACAGCTGATCACTGGAGAGAGGGGCAGGGGAGGTGGGTGCACATTTATTATTCTCTTTTGGTTCCTTGTTTTCTGAGCTGAGCCCGAAATCTAAAGCAAAAAGAAGGCACAGGGTACAAGAGAGTTATCACTGTGTTATCTGTAGTGTTACATAGGACTGCAGGTGACATCTACTACATTATCTGTATATAGGGAGTTATCACTGTGTTATCTGTGGTGTTACATAGGACTGCAGGTGACATCTACTTCATTACCTGTACTCAGAGAGTTATCACTGTGTTATCTGTAGTGTTACATAGGACTGCAGGTGACATCTACTACATTATCTGTACTCAGAGAGTTATCACTGTGTTATCTGTGCTGTTACATAGGACTGCAGGTGACATCTACTACATTACCTGTATATAGAGTTATCACTGTGTTATCTATGGTGTTACATAGGACTGCAGGTGACATCTACTACATTACCTGTACTCAGAGAGTTATCACTGTGTTATCTATGGTGTTACATAGGACTGCAGGTGACATCTTCTACATTACCTGTACTCAGAGAGTTATCACTGTGTTATCTGTAGTGTTACATAGGACTGCAGGTGACATCTACTACATTATCTGTACTCAGAGAGTTATCACTGTGTTATCTGTAGTGTTACATAGGACTGCAGGTGGCATCTACTACATTACCTGTACTCAGTGTACTCAGAGAGTTATTACTGTGTTATTTGTAGTGTTACATAGGACTGCAGGTGGCATCTACTACATTACCTGTACTCAGAGAGTTATCACTGTGTTATCTGTAGTGTTACATAGGACTGCAGGTGACATCTACTACATTACCTGTACTCGGAGAGTTATCACTGTGTTATCTGTGGTGTTACATAGGACTGCAGGTGACATCTACTACATTATCTGTACTCAGAGAGCTATCATTGTGTTATCTGTGGTGTTACATAGGACTGCAGGTGACATCTACTACATTATCTGTACTCAGAGAGTTATCACTGTGTTATCTGTAGTGTTACATAGGACTGCAGGTGACATCTACTACATTACCTGTACTCAGAGAGTTATCACTGTGTTATCTGTAGTGTTACATAGGACTGCAGGTGACATCTACTACATTACCTGTACTCAGAGAGTTATCACTGTGTTATCTGTGGTGTTACATAGGACTGCAGGTGACATCTACTACATTACCTGTACTCAGAGAGTTATCACTGTGTTATCTGTGGTGTTACATAGGACTGCAGGTGACATCTACTACATTACCTGTACTCAGAGAGTTATCACTGTGTTATCTGCTGTGTTACATAGGACTGCAGTTAGGACTTATTACATAGTGTGTAAAGATATAGGAATGATATACAGGTCATTCTCTTCTGTGGATTTTCTTACTTTGCTCGAAACGCTGCCACCCGTCCAGTGACCATAGAGACGTAGCGATCGACCAGGGCCTGCAGAGAGAACAGAGACCCATTGAGAGGATTCCTCGGAATTTCTATATACACCTCCTCACTAACTGTATACAGGATTGCTCTCTACCGATGGCTGCCTCGATATTCTATACATGACATTTGTAGGTGCCGGGCATGTACCCACCTGGTTGTGTTTGTACAAGACAGGGAACGTAAAGACTCCAATGACAACTGAAAGAGAGAAGAAAGAGTCACCTCAATATATATACAGAAGGGGGCGCACACACCACATCTGGCGCTGCTCTCTTCACACCCCAGTATATACAGAAGGGGGCGCACACACCACATCTGGCGCTGCTCTCTTCACACCCCAGTATATACAGTAGGGGGGGCACACACCACATCTAGTGATCCTCTCCTTACACCCCATTATATAAGATATCAGGGTCTTACCGAGGAGGAGCAGGGTCAGTCCATTAACCACAGCACCAATATATGTGAGGAGGTAGAGGAGGAGCAAGAACTGTGGAAGGAGAAAGAAGATAAATATGAGCGTAAATCAACAGTGATCGCCATGTACAGATGTGAGGGGTAGGGGCGACATATGAACCGCTCTGTGGGGGAGGGGCTACTACATATGGCAGTCTGTTAACTTTACCTTCATTGACTCCTTTGTGTCCTGCACTAAGAAGAGTCTGCGGAGGGTGGAGAGTGCAGAAAAGAAGAGAATCACAAGACGAGAGGCAACAGCCTCCACCTGTTGGGGGGGAAGGATTGGATCCATGTCCAGGTACTTCCTGAGGAGACAAAAGGCAGATCAGGCACAAAACACAACCAACTGTGCTACACCACATAAAACTATCATTACTGCAATGCTCAGTGATACCGAGCACCACTAGCTCTGCTACATCAAGTCCTCCTGACCCCTAAGCATCCCTGACACAAGGGACCCCCAATCTCTTGGGCCACTCACTGGAAGGGGTTTCCTCCATCTCCTTTTTTCAGTAGTTTGTAGTAGAGTCGCAGTATGAGCGCTGCACTGAGGGTGAGGAGGCAGGCGTACGAGATGACACTGATCACACTGAACTGGATCAGACACAGCAGGCACAGGGTGAGACCGGTGAGACAGCCGGCAGAGAGAGTGATGTCCCTCCAGTACAGGAGGTCTGCCACTGAAAGAGAGAAGAGTGAGCACAGAGGGAAGGGAGAGCATCAGTATTGGTGCAGAAGGAAGAGACAGCGTCAGTATGTGCCTAGCGGGAAGGGAGAGAGTCAGTATGTGCCTAGCGGGAAGGGAGATAGTCAGTATGGATGTAGGAAGAAGAGAGAGTGTCAGTATGTACCCGGAGGGAAGAGAGAGCGTCAGTATGGGCACAGAGGGAAGGGAGAGAGCATCAGTATGGGTGCAGAAGGAAGAGAGAGTGTCAGTATGTGCCTAGCGGGAAGGGAGAGAGTCAGTATGTGCCTAGCGGGAAGGGAGAGAGTCAGTATGGATGTAGGAAGAAGAGAGAGTGTCAGTATGTACCCGGAGGGAAGAGAGAGCGTCAGTATGGGCACAGAGGGAAGGGAGAGAGCATCAGTATGGGTGCAGAGGGAAGGGAGAGAGCATCAGTATGGGTGCAGAAGGAAGAGAGAGTGTCAGTATGAGTGCAGTGCAGAGTGCATGGAGGGTGTCACCATGGCTGTAGAGGAAAGGAAGAGTCCAACAGGGGCACAGGTGTAAGAGAGAAAAATTAATATGGGCAGTACGAGCAAAGAGTGAAGAGAGAGAGTCAGAAAGAGTGCTGGAAGAGAGTCAGCATGGATGAAGAGGGAAGGTAGAGCGTCAATATGGGAACAGAGAGTGTCAGTATGAGCACAGAGAGAAGGGAGAGTGTCAGTATGGGCACAGTGGCAGAAGAGTATCAGTATGGGTGCACAGCAGAAGAAGAGTGTGAGCGTGGTAGCAGAGAAGGAGGAGAGTGTCAGCAAGGGCTCAGAGCAGGATTAGAGCTTGGTAATCTGTTCGTCATCCATCCCGACCCGTGACAGTGGAGCTGTATCACCCATGATATGTTGACACATCATCTTTGCATTATGTGATGACATCACAGTCCGGAAATTACAGCAGATATAGACTGTCTAGTGAAATGATCAATATGGCCTGGGCCCCCCACACCTGCCATCCAGGGGACCCAACTATTAGCAGACACTGCTGTAACCAAAGATCCCTTTCCCTATAATAAGCTGTAATGGGGAGAAGCTTCTGCACAGCGAGCACCGGGCTGGGGTCCCAATAACACAACAGGCCTTACAGGCCCAGGCTATTAACTATAGGGCCCAGGCTGTCCTCCATTGACTCCACAGGCCCCAGATTTCTGTTTCCTGTGATGGACCCACATGCAGGGAGACCACATGACCCCCTCCCACAGATTACAAAATTATGTGAACCCCAAAACATCCTCTCATATTGCCCATCACATGTGTAACGCGGGTTATTGGGTGGATGAAAGGAGTTGTGGGGCTCTGACCATTTTACTGAAGGGACCCACATATTCTAGGAGGCTGTCACCGTGTGACCCTCTCCTCCCTCTACCCCCCATTCTCATCCTCCACCCTATGTCTCCCTCAGGACTCACCCGCTTTCCTCATGGTGTCCTCCTGGTAGCTGCTCCGGTTCTGGGGTGACAGGTGGTGGGCGTCTGTGAGGGACGGAGGAAGACACTAAATATAGACTGACAGGGACAGCCCCTCCCAGAGACCAGCAGAAAAAGCTCAGAACAGCTGCCCATCCTGCAGGGCTGCCCCCAAGACACAAGTGCCCCCCTCCCCAATAATAAGAGCTCCTGCAGTGGTGAGGATGAGCCCCACGTGTCTCCCACAATCATCCTGCCTCCTACCACAGCCAGGGCCAGGTGTGCACTGCGGCCAAGGATTCCAGTCATTCACAAAAGATTCAATACAAAGCTAGTCGGCTTACAGAGATCACAGAGACCCAGGCGATAATCCGCAAAATAACAGCGGGAGCCATAGCAGACCCATTGTATCGGCCCCTATATACCAGCGCTGTATAATCACTGATATCTGGATAGTGCTGATGTCACTACAGTATAGTATCACTGATATCTGGAGAGTGGTGATGTCACTACAGTAGAATATCACTGATATCTGGAGAGTGCTGATGTCACTACAGTATAATATCACTGATATCTGGAGAGCGGTGATGTCACTACAGTATAATATCACTTATATCTGGAGAGTGGTGATGTCACTACAGTATAGTATCACTGATATCTGGAGAGTGGTGATGTCACTACAGTATAGTATCACTGATATCTGGAGAGTGGTGATGTCACTACAGTATAATATCACTTATATCTGGAGAGTGGTGATGTCACTACAGTATAATATCACTTATATCTGGAGAGTGGTGATGTCACTACAGTATAGTATCACTGATATCTGGAGAGTGGTGATGTCACTACAGTATAGTATCACTGATATCTGGAGAGTGGTGATGTCACTATAGTATAGTATCACTGATATCTGGAGAGTGGTGATGTCACTACAGTATAATATCACTGATATCTGGAGAGTGGTGATGTCACTACAATATAGTATCACTGATATCTGGAGAGTGGTGATGTCACTACAGTATAGTATCACTGATATCTGGAGAGCGGTGATGTCACTATAGTATAATATCACTGATATCTGGAGAGTGGTGATGTCACTACAGTATAGTATCACTGATAACTGGAGAGTGGTGATGTCACTACAGTATAATATCACTGATATCTGCAGAGTGGTGATATCACTACAATATAATATCACTGACATCTGGCAAGTTGTGAGGTCATATTCTGTATAATATCACTGATATCTGAAGAGCAGTGATGTCACTACAATATAATATCACTGATATCTGATGTCACCTCGTGTATAATATCTCCAATATCTGGATAGCGGTGATGTCACTACAATATAATATCACTTACTGTATATCTAGACAGCGGTGATGTCACCTCCTGTATAATATCACTGATATATAGAGAGAGGTGATGTCATCTGGGGTATAATATCTCCAATATCTGGAGAGCAGCGATATCACTATAATATAATATCACTTTTACTGTATATCTAGACAGTGGTGATGTCACCTCTTGTATAATATCACTGATATCTGGCAAGTGGTGATGTCCTCTCCTGAATAACTTGCAAGAAAAAGTAAGCGAACCTTTTGCAATTCCCTGGATGCCTGCATTAAAGGGAATGTTCCAGGCTTGTTAGTTGATGGCCTATCCTTACCATAGGTGATCAACTGAAGATTATTGGGTGTCTGGCACCCAGAAGAGACTGCAGCATTTTATTGAGCGCTGCAGCCTCCTCAGTACTTACAGTGCACAGCACCGTATATTTAGGTAGTGCCTGTGCTTGGTGCTGAAGCGCAGCCCATTCATGTGCATGTAAATGAAGTGTTTACAGGCCTTGTGACTGATACACATAATGTCACACGTAAACAGACACCACAAAAAGTTGCAGCTATCCAAAGAAACATGTCAGCTCATCTCATGTTTAACCAAGACCATTGGGATGTTCCTGGGAATGTTCTATGGACAGAGGAGACAAAACTGGAGCAAATACAACCAGATGACCGCATACTGCACCAACACCTCTTCCCAACTGTGCATCCTGGTGAAGGTGGCATTATGGTTTGGGTGGCTCTTGGGTCTGGATACCATGAGATCACTCAAGGTACAATGACTTGTAAGTGGTATTGCATACATTTACAGGAAGATGTAACATCCAGAAGAGACAATGGGTGATACCATTATGACTCAAAGCCACAAGGAAATCCACTAAAGAGTTTATAGATGGAAGATTTCTGTTTTGAGATCGCAAGTCCTGACCTGAAGAGGGTTCTGAAGGCACCCCAGATATACTAATGACCTGAAATACATTTAGAGGGGATAACAGTCCAAAATTCCCCTTAAACTATATGTAAATTTATAAAAATTCTCACTTTAATTCTTAATAAATTAAAGGGTTCACTTATTTTTCTTCTAACTGTTCAAGTGAAGAGAAGTGATGTCACTATTTGAATAACCTGAGTATAACCTATCTGGAGAATAGAACCGTCATATGTAGGGCTGGGTGATTAGGACCCAAATTAAAATCACTGCTCATTTTAGCATTTTACTCAGATTATTCACATATCAGCAATCGTGGTTGGACAGTATACAGCTAGAGACATATCCTTAAGACTACAGGTACACTTATCCTGTATTATACTCCAGAGCTGCACTCACAATTCTGCTGGTGCAGTCACTGTGTACATACATTACATTACTTATCCTGTACTGATCCTGAGTTACATCCTGTATTATACTCCAGAGCTGTACTCACTATTCTGCTGGTGCAGTCACTGTGTACATACATTACATTACTTATCCTGTACTGATCCTGAGTTACATCCTGTATTATACTCCAGAGCTGTACTCACTATTCTGCTGGTGCAGTCACTGTGTACATACATTACATTACTTAGCCTGTACTGATCCTGAGTTACATCCTGTATTATACTCCAGAGCTGCGCTCACTATTCTGCTGGTACAGTCACTGTGTACATACATTACATTACTTAGCCTGTACTGATCCTGAGTTACATCCTGTATTATACTCCAGAGCTGCACTCACTAGTCTGCTGGTACAGTCACTGTGTACATACATTACATTACTTATCCTGTACTGTTCCTGAGTTACAGCCTGTATTATACTCCAGAGTTGCGCTCACTATTCTGCTGGTGCAGTCACTGTGTACATACATTACATTACTTATCCTGTACTGATCCTGAGTTACATCCTGTATTATACTCCAGAGCTGCGCTCACTATTCTGCTGGTACAGTCACTGTGTACATACATTACATTACTTAGCCTGTACTGATCCTGAGTTACATCCTGTATTATACTCCAGAGCTGCACTCACTAGTCTGCTGGTACAGTCACTGTGTACATACATTACATTACTTATCCTGTACTGATCCTGAGTTACATCCTGTATTATACTCCAGAGCTGCGCTCACTATTCTGCTGGTACAGTCACTGTGTACATACATTACATTACTTAGCCTGTACTGATCCTGAGTTACATCCTGTATTATACTCCAGAGCTGCACTCACTAGTCTGCTGGTACAGTCACTGTGTACATACATTACATTACTTATCCTGTACTGTTCCTGAGTTACAGCCTGTATTATACTCCAGAGTTGCGCTCACTATTCTGCTGGTGCAGTCACTGTGTACATACATTACATTACTTATCCTGTACTGATCCTGAGTTACATCCTGTATTATACTCCAGAGCTGCGCTCACTATTCTGCTGGTACAGTCACTGTGTACATACATTACATTACTTAGCCTGTACTGATCCTGAGTTACATCCTGTATTATACTCCAGAGCTGCACTCACTAGTCTGCTGGTACAGTCACTGTGTACATACATTACATTACTTATCCTGTACTGTTCCTGAGTTACAGCCTGTATTATACTCCAGAGTTGCGCTCACTATTCTGCTGGTGCAGTCACTGTGTACATACATTACATTACTTATCCTGTACTGATCCTGAGTTACATCCTGTATTATACTCCAGAGCTGCGCTCACTATTCTGCTGGTACAGTCACTGTGTACATACATTACATTACTTAGCCTGTACTGATCCTGAGTTACATCCTGTATTATACTCCAGAGCTGCACTCACTAGTCTGCTGGTACAGTCACTGTGTACATACATTACATTACTTATCCTGTACTGATCCTGAGTTACATCCTGTATTATACTCCAGAGCTGCACTCACTATTCTGCTGGTGCAGTCACTGTGTACATACATTACATTACTTATCCTGTACTGATCCTGAGTTACATCCTGTATTATACTCCAGAGCTGCGCTCACTATTCTGCTGGTACAGTCACTGTGTACATACATTACATTACTTATCCTGTACTGATCCTGAGTTACATCCTGTATTATACTCCAGAGCTGCGCTCACTATTCTGCTGGTGCAGTCACTGTGTACATACATTACATTACTTATCTTGTACTGATCCTGTATCATACTCCAGAGCTGCACTCACTATTATGCTGTGACTTGACATGCAGCACATAAATCTCACCTATTGTGAATCCTGATACTCTTGGCTGAGGTTTCTCCATTAGTGTTTCTTCCTCGTAGTTCCTCGGGGGCAGGGCTTGTGTCACCTGACACACCTTTTCCAGAAGAACATAGCTTACAGTTTCCTCCTCCACTTCTACTTCCTCTTTTCTTGGTAATGGTCCTCGGCCCAGACCCCGCCCCTTCCGGGCCCTTACTGAGGGACGGGGTAATGGTACCGAGCTTCCAATGGTAATGTAAGAAAAGGTCGGCTCCTGAGGTGAAGGTAAGGGCCACAGATCAGCCAGGGTCACCGCAGCATCGTCCAGGTCACCTACAACAGAGACAGCCAGGTTGAATAAAAGGTCACTGAGTACTGGAAAGGTGTCAGAGGTGTGGCCCCCTGACCCCAGATATCTATAAATGGAGTAATTGGTTAGGATGATGAATAGTAGCGACACTTTGTGATCCATTGAGAACAGACAGTGATGTCATAGAAAATAAGTCAGCTCATCATGACACAGTGTAACGACACCCAGGTCAGTATAGTACAATCCAGTAACAATGTGATCAGTCTGGTGGTGCAGATCAATGTCATACAGACAGGCTGGTACTCTAACTGATCTGCTGCTGGACAAGTGGGTGTGACTTGTGTGACTTCTTTATGATGATTGGTCATATGCTTCAGAGTCGCCCCAAGCTGGAGGATATGGTGCACTGAAGCCTCAGCGTTACATTCTGCCATACACCACAGAATATATTTTGACCGGAACACCAATGGAATAGGCGTACAATTCTTATAAGAGACCATAGTGACAGCCCAACAGTGTAACCCCCCATAGAGGGAGACCATGCTGTAGATACAGGGACCTAGAAGAGAGGGGTCCAGCTATGGAGGGTGCGGTAAAACCCAGTGCTGGTCCAAAAAAATATCACGTCTCTTTTGCTGTGGGATATCGGGGCCCTTTGTGATGGGACCCAATGAATTCTATGTATGGGACTGATCCGATCAATCTCCAGACTGTAGGAGGTGACGCTGTCTACAATCACAAGGGGTGTAGGATTCGGTGAACAACATACATACACAAAGGATCTTTACCATCCGGGGGGCAGGAGTCCGGGGTGCTGGAGGCAGTTGATGGAGCGTCCTCTGCAGGAGAAGCAAACACATTACATGGTCACACACTGCAGTACCTGAGTTAGGACACACAAGAACAAAGAGATGCCATAAAGGCTCGTCTAAACCCAATACTAGATTTAGCTACAAAAAGCGCAACTAAAAACCTGAACATGTATCCTGAGTCTTAGAAAATTTCTGCAATCTATGGGTGATGTATGGGGAGAGGAAGTGTGACTAAAGGGGGACCCCTGCCATATGTTATGCACAGTGACAACACATATACAGCTACTACACAGACACTGCGCTGGTAATACACATACACAGTACTGATAATATACAGCACTGGTAATATAGAAACTGCATTTGTAATACACAAAGACAGCACTGGTAATACACAGACACTGCACTGATATTATACATGCACAATACACATACACAGCATCAATAATACATATGCACAACACTGATAATGCACATACACAAGACTGATAATACACATACAAGTCATTGATAATACACATACACAGCACTGATAATACACATGCACAACACTGATAATACACATACACAGCACTGATAATACACATACACAGCACTGATAATACACATACACAGCACTGATAATACACATGCACAGCACTGATAATACACATGCACAGCACTGATAATACACATGCACAGCACTGATAATACACATACAAGTCACTGATAATACACATACACAGCACTGATAATACACATGCACAAGACTAATAATACACATACAAGGCACTGATAATACACATACACAGCACTGATAATACAAATGCACAAGACTAATAATACACATACAAGGCACTGATAATACACATACACAGCACCAATAATACACATACACAGCACCAATAATACACATACACAGCACCAATAATACACATACACAGCATCAATAATACATATGCACAACACTGATAATACACATACACAGCACTGGTAATACACAGACACTGCACTGATATTACACATGCACAATACACATACACAGCATCAATAATACACATACACAACACAACACTGATAATACACATACACAACACAAGACTGATAATACACATACACAACACAAGACTGATAATACACATACACAACACAAGACTGATAATACACATGCACAAGACTGATAATACACATGCACAAGACTGATAATACACTTGCACAAGACTGATAATACACTTGCACAACACTGATAATACAGATACAGGGCACTGATAATACACATACACAAGATTGATATTACACAAACACAACACTGATAATACACAGCATTTACAAACAAATCACATTTTCATACTCTTGAAGATATATGACAATGGCAGCACAATGACATGTGACGATAGTGATGCTGACACCGGTCTATAGCTGACACCCATATCATAGAGACACAATGGTTGTGCACTCACAAGCAGACACAATGACACAGCAGGCGGCACTTACTGCAGTGTGTGAACGACAGGACGTGTCCCATATCCTCTGCCCACCGGTGACACCCATACAGACCCACAAGAGCGCAGCCCACAGCATGCACACACACTGCCTAGCATCTCATTGTAAGACAACCTGACATACACAGCTCACACACACAGGAGGGGCCAGGAGAAGACAAAGGCCTGAGAGGAAGGGGCAGGAAATGACAAGCCAAACTCCACCCCACAAACTGCTACATCATACACACTCCTGACATCATACACACTGCAACATTATACACATCCCACACTGCTACATCATACACACTGCAACATCATACACAACCCACACTACTACATCATACACACTCCTGACATCATACACATCCCACACTACTACATCATACACACTCCTGACATCATACACACTGCAACATCATACACATCCCACACTGCAACATCATACACATCCCACACTGCTACATCATACACACTCCTGACATCATACACACTCCTGAATTATACACACTGCAACATTATACACAAGCCACACTGCTACATCATACACACTGCAACATCATACACACTCCTGACATCATACACACTGCAACATTATACACATCCCACACTACTACATCATACACACTGCAACATCATACACATCCCACACTATTACATCATACACACTCCTGACATCATACACACTGCAACATCATACACATCCCACACTGCTACATCATACACACTCCTGACATCATACACACTGCAACATCATACACATCCCACACTGCTACATCATACACACTCCTGACATCATACACACTGCAACATCATACACATCCCACACTGCTACATCATACACACTCCTGACATCATACACACTGCAACATCATACACATCCCACACTACTACATCATACACACTCCTGACATCATACACACTGCAACATCATACACATCCCACACTGCTACATCATACACACTCCTGACATCATACACACTGCAACATCATACACATCCCACACTGCTACATCATACACACTCCTGTACACTATCACCACAAAATACTACAGTATGTATATAACTATATACACTACCACTACATAATCTAGTTCTGTGTAATATACTGATGTGATACCTGGTCCTGTGTAATATACTGATGTGATACCTGGTCCTGTGTAATATACTGATGTGATACCTGGTTCTGTGTAATATACTGATGTGATACCTGGTTCTATGTGATATACTGATGTGATACCTGGTTCTGTGTGATATACTGATGTGATACCTGGTCCTGTGTGATATACTGATGTGACACCTGGTTCTGTGTAATATACTGATGTGACACCTGGTCCTGTGTAATACACTGATGTGATACCGGGTCCTGTGTAATATACTGATGTGATACCTGGTTCTGTGTGATATACTGATGTGACACCTGGTCCTGTGTAATACACTGATGTGATACCTGGTCCTGTGTAATATACTGATGTGATACCTGGTCATGTGTAATATATACTGATGTGACACCTGGTTCTGTGTAATATATACTGATGTGATATCTGGTTCTGTGTAATATATACTGATGTGATATCTGGTTCTGTGTAATATACTGATGTGACACCTGGTTCTGTGTAATATACTGATGTGATACCTGGTTCTGTGTAATATACTGATGTGACACCTGGTTCTGTGTAATATACTGATGTGACACCTGGTTCTGTGTAATATACTGATGTGATATCTGGTTCTGTGTAATATACTGATGTGACACCTGGTTCTATGTAATATACTGATGTGATACCTGGTTCTTTGTAATATACTGATGTGATACCTGGTTCTGTGTAATACACTGATGTGATACCTGGTTCTGTGTAATATACTGATATGATACCTGGTCCTGTGTAATATACTGATGTGATACCTGGTTCTATGTAATATACTGATGTGATACCTGGTTCTATGTAATATACTGATGTGATACCTGGTTCTATGTAATATACTGATGTGATACCTGGTTCTGTGTAATATACTGATGTGATACCTGGTCCTGTGTAATATACTGATGTGATACCTGGTCCTGTGTAATATACTGATGTGATACCTGGTTCTGTGTAATACACTGATGTGATACCTGGTTCTGTGTAATATACTGATGTGATACCTGGTTCTGTATAATATACTGATGTGATTCCTGGTTCTATGTAATATACTGATGTGATACCTGGTCCTATGTAATATACTGATGTGATACCTGGTCCTATGTAATATACTGATGTGATACAGTCCTATGAAAAAGTTTGGGCACCCCTATTAATCTTAATCATTTTTAGTTCTAAATATTTTGGTGATTGTAACAGCCATTTCAGTTTGATATATCTAATAACTGATGGACACAGTAATATTTCAGGATTGAAATGAGGTTTATTGTACTAACAGAAAATGCGCAATATGCATTAAACCAAAATTTGACCGGTGCAAAAATATGGGCACCTCAACAGAAAAGTGACATTAATATTTAGTACATCCTCCTTTTGCAAAGATAACAGCCTCTAGTCGCTTCCTGTAGCTTTTAATCAGTTCCTGGATCCTGGATGAAGGTATTTTGGACCATTTCTTTCTACAAAACAATTCAAGTTCAGTTAAGTTTGATGGTCGCCGAACATGGACAGCCCGCTCTCAAATGATCTGAAAACAAAGATTGTTCAACATAGTTGTTCAGGGGAAGGATACAAAACGTTGTCTCAGAGATTTAACCTGTCAGTTTCCACTGTGAGGAACATAGTAAGGAAATGGAAGACCACAGGGACAGTTCTTGTTAAGCCCAGAAGTGGCAGGCCAAGAAAAATATCAGAAAGGCAGAGAAGAAGAATGGTGAGAACTGTCAAGGACAATCCACAGACCACCTCCAAAGAGCTGCAGCATCATCTTGCTGCAGATGGTGTCACTGTGCATCGGTAACAATACAGCGCACTTTGCACAAGGAGAAGCTGTATTGGAGAGTGATGAGAAAGAAGCCGTTTTTGCACGTACGCCACAAATAGAGTTGCCTGAGGTATGCAAAAGCACATTTGGAGAAGCCAACTTCATTTTGGAAACAAAGATTGAGTTGTTTGGTTATAAAAAAAAGGCGTTATGCATGGCGTCCAAAAAGAAACAGCATTCCAAGAAAAACACTTGCTACCCACTGTAAAATTTGGTGGAGGTTCCATCATGCTTTGGGGCTGTGTGGCCAATGCCGGCACCGGGAATCTTGTTAAAGTTGAGGGTCGCATGGATTCCACTCAGTATCAGCAGATTCTTGAGAATAATGTTCAAGAATCAGTGACGAAGTTGAAGTTACGCCGGGGATGGATATTTCAGCAAGACAATGATCCAAAACACTGCTCCAAATCAACTCAGGCATTCATGCAGAGGAACAATTACAATGTTCTGGAATGGCCATCCCAGTCCCCAGACCTGAATATCATTGAACATCTGTGGGATGATTTGAAGCGGGCTGTCCATGCTCGGCGACCATCTAACTTAACTGAACTTGAATTGTTTGTCCAAAATACCTTTATCCAGGATCCAGGAACTGATTAAAAGCTACAGGAAGCAACTAGAGGCTGTTATCTTTGCAAAAGGAGGATCTACTAAATATTAATGTCACTTTTCTGTTGAGGTGCCCATACTTTTGCACCGGTCAAATTTTGGTTTAATGCCTATTGCACATTTTCTGTTAGTACAATAAACCTCATTTCAGTCCAGAAATATTACTGTGTCCATCAGTTATTAGATTTATCAAACTGAAATGGCTGTTGCAAATACCAAAATATTTAGAACTAAAAATGATTAAGATTAATAGGGGTGCCCAAACTTTTTCATAGGACTGTACATGGTTCTATGTAATATACTGATGTGATACCTGGTTCTATTTAATATACTGATGTGATACCTGGTTCTGTGTAATATATACTGATGTGATACCTGGTTCTGTGTAATATATACTGATGTGATACCTGGTTCTGTGTAATATACTGATGTGATATCTGGTTCTGTGTAATATACTGATGTGATACCTGGTTCTATGTAATATACTGATGTGATACCTGGTCATGTGTAATATACTGATGTGATACCTGGTTCTGTGTAATATACTGATGTGATATCTGGTTCTGTGTAATATACTGATGTGATACCTGGTTCTGTCTATTATACTGATGTGATACCTGGTTCTGTGTAATATACTGATGTGATACCTGGTTCTATGTAATATACTGATGTGATACCTGGTTCTGTGTAATATACTGATGTGATACCTGGTTCTGTGTAATATACTGATGTGATACCTGGTTCTGTGTAATATACTGATGTGATACCTGGTCCTGTGTAATACCTGTATGCCTCTGTATCCTCCTGTCATTACTAGAGATGAGCGAATAGTATTCGAAACTGCAGTTTCGAATACCTTGCTCCATAGGAATGAATGGGAGCGGCCGGCGCCGGCACTTAACCCCTTGCTGTTTGCCCCCTCCCATTCATTCCTATGGGAGCGAGGTATTCAAAAGTATGTTTCGAATACTATTTGAATCAACACTAGTCGTTACTAGAGATGAGCGAGTACTTTACGAAACGGCCGTTTTGAATAGCACGCACCCATAGGAATGAATGGAAGCAAGGGGTTAACCGGCTGGCCGCCGCTAAAGTCTGCGTGCCGGCTGCATCCATTCATTCCTATGGGTGTGTGCTATTCGAAACAGCAGTTTTGAATTGTACTCGCTCATCTCTAGTCATTACCTTTTCCCATAGACTACCATATACTACAGTATACCGTCAACAATTGTTGATCTATTGCTTGTTTTTGCTGTCAAATATTCGAGTACATTCTGTATCTCATGTTATATCATATATGTTATTCAGAGGTGTAACTTGAAGCTTCTAGGCCCCAGAAGAAGAAAATGTATAATAGGGCACAGCAATCGTGTTATATTTTATGGGGCCCCCTGAGGGTCCAGTAGCGACTGCTACCACTGCACCTCCTGTAGCTATACCCCTAATGTTACTATGTATTTTACCAAGTCCCTAATGTGCGGCTCTTTCTCTTCTCCACTAGATGTCCTCACCATGACAGGAGATTGGTAAAAGGAAGAGAAAGCCCAAATATAGACCGTGTGGGAAATGGAACAAACCAAACCGGATGATACCCTTGATAACTTGTGTTCTATATGTAACCGGCCCATACCTGACCATACCGATAACTTGTGTTCTCTATGTAACCATAGTCTATCTATTATGTGATCTCACACCTTGTTATGTGTTTTATACTGCTTGTTTCTGCCTCCATCTGTATGGCGGATGTTTTTGTATGTTCTGTTATTTGTGTTTTTATTTCTGATATAAATAAAGAATTTGTAAAAATAATAAATAAATAAAAGCAGAAGTTTAGGACCTGACCTGGACAATCCTCCTCAAGCCAACCCAGTTCTTCTCACGCTTGTTCATGAGTTTGTAGATAAAGCTGCACTAGAATCGGTTCCACATGGTCAGAAGAACAAGGAAGTTTCTGAATTCTTTATTCATGCCAAAAGCAGACAACAAATGGATCCATATTAATAGATTTAACTTACCTCAACAAATTCTTACTCAAATAATACAAAATGAAGACCATCCAGTCTGTGTTGAGCGTACTACAGAAGGCGAACCTTATGGGCAGTTGCGTAACTACCGCCATGGTAGCGGAGGCAGCTGCCACAGGGCCCGGGACATTAGGGGCCTGGTGACAGCTGCTACCGCTGCTATCATTATACTTGGGGGTCTTTTCGGACCCCCGAGTAAAATGATCGGTGGACCGGGAGAGGTAAGAAACATAAAAAACAATGTTACTTACCTCTCCACGATCCGGGCAGGCTTCGGCCTAGTCGTCTGACGTCTCATGAGCCGGGCCTGCGTCCCGGGCCATATGACGTCTGACGTAATTGAAGATCGACTACTTCGGAGGCTGACAGCATAGGAGCCTGGAGATAGGTGAGTAACAGAGGTTTATTTTTATGTTTTTCTCCCCCGGGTCTCCGATTATTATACTCTGGGGTCTGAAAAGAGAGTATAATAATTGTTTATGGGTGTTCATTATGGGGCATAATACTGTGTGCAGGGGTCACTATTGGGGATAATAGTGTGTGCAGGGACCACTATGGGGCATAATACTGTGTGTAGGGGCCACTATGGGGGATAATACTGTGTGCAGGAGCCACTATTGGGGATAATACTGTGTGCAGGGGCCACTATGGGGGATAATACTGTGTGCAGGAGCCACTATTGGGGATAATACTGTGTGCAGGGGCCACTATGGGGAATAATACTGTGTGCAGGGGCCACTATGGTGGATAATATTGTGTGCAGGGGCCACTATGGGACATAATACTGTGTGCAGGGGCCACTATGGGGCATAATACTGTGTGCAGGGGCCCCTATGGTGGATAATACTATGTGCAGGAGCCACTATGGGGGATAATACTGTGTGCAGGAGCAACTATTGGGGATAATAGTGTGTGCAGGGACCACTATGGGGATAATACTGTGTGCAGGGGCCACTATGGGGGATAATACTGTGTGCAGGGGCCACTATGGGACATAATACTGTGTGCAGGGGCCACTATGGGGCATAATACTGTGTGCAGGGGCCCCTATGGTGGATAATACTATGTGCAGGGGCCACTATGGGGGATAATACTGTGCGGAGGAGCCACTGAGGGACATAATACTGTGTGCAGGGCCACTATAGGGCATAATAGAGCGCGCAGGAATGCGTAGGAGGGGTCGGTCAAGGTCTTCGGCGTCGGTCAGGGGGGGCCATGTCAATAGTTCGCCATGGGGCCCCCGCCATTCCTAGTTACGCCACTGCTTATGGGGTCCTTGACCTTTTAGATCTCCACATCCCTATCCTACAGAATCATTGAAGATACCTCAGAATAGCCATCCAGACCAGATGAGAAATATTACATTATCAGTTCGATTGCCTCTCGTTGAAAATCTCTTTGTCCACTTTTTGCTTACTAGATTTGAAATGGTGGCCGAATCCTCCCAGATATTCTGGGAGAAGATGGGGAAGACTCTGACTTATCGTAATTTGACTCTCCCTATTTTTCGGGCTGGTGTGCCCATGTACAGAACCAATGGGTACAACAATGGTGGCCCGGAGAGAACCGTCTTTCATCCCACGTGAAACAACGGAAGTTGATCAAATTAAGTCAATGGGTGTCTGTCAAAAAACTGTCTGATTAATTTTTCCCCCTTTTTCATTCTGAGCACGTGCAGAAAAGTATGTAGAGGAAAAATGGATTGCAAAACAGACACAAAGAGATCACTATCCACTGGTAATCCATTGTGTCTGTTTTCCATAGAGCTCAATGTTAAAAAAAACAACAACCCAAAAACGGATTTGTTGCTGTACATTGAATCCTTATTTGGACAGTGTTGCAAGTCTGACGTTTATCTCCGTCCTAAAGAGCGAACATGCACCAGAAATGTTCCAAACCCTCATCATGGGGAGGAGTTGCGGTTCTGTATCTGTATCTCATACTGTATTTGGGGTCCTTCACCTGCTTGATGGTAAACTATCATTGTCCCGGTGTGTATTTGCCGTGTTTCATCACAGCTATAGAAACTACTGTTTGGAATAGAGTATAAAATGGCGCCAGTATTTTCGCAGAATTTGTAATTTCTGCAAGTTTTGTAGTGCCTGACAACGTTGTGTATAACAGTGGGGGTATTTTCGTGAATTGCTATGAATCCTCGCCCCTGCTGTCCCTGGTTTTGGCACAGTTGTTACAGATGTAGCAGAGCTGTGTTGGCTGAAGTCCCAGGCGGGGCGGCTTGATTTAGAATGTGCCCCTCCTTTTCACACCTGTCCGTGATTGTCTGCTCAGCGAATACCGGACTATAAGATGTGAGGAAGGGGAGACATTGCTGTACAGACATGGAGTTACAGCCACTCCTGAGACGGCAGAGGGAACAGCAGGATGCCCGCTTCTGGGCATATGTACGCCGGGGGCTGTTGATTGGTTTCTGGGCATCACTTGTTGCGCTGATCAGTTTTGCCATTGTCATTGTTCTGCAAGCATATGAGCCCTTTCCTGCCAGCGCCTGGCACCAGCGTCGAGTGATCTGCCGCCATACAGGAGTGCGGGCTCAGACCGGTGAGTTTCATGTACGAGGAGATGGGACATGGTGGATAGATTCAATATGGTGGTGGGCAGCAAGAGGTCAGGCTGTTTCCTGAATTGTGTTTCTTTGTCTATCTGTGGCTTGTATGAAACCACAAGTCCCAGCATGCTGCAGGCCAGAGCTATATTAGGTTAGCGCATGCGTGCGATCATCGTGAGGGTGTTGCAGTGTAATGTCATGTACATAGTGTGTGTGGGGTCTACTCGATGTTGTGCGTGTGTATGTTTGTGTGTGTGGGGTCCGCTCGATGTCATGCGTGTGTGAGGTCTAAGCGATGCTGTGCATGTATAGACTGTGCGTGGGGACCCCGGGATGTTGTGTGTGTGTGTGTAGATCGTGTGCAATATGAGTGTGTGGGGTCCGCGCGATATAGAATGTGTGCGCGTGTAGTTTGCATGGGGTCTGCACGATGTTGTGTGTGTGTGTGTGGTCCACACGATGTAGTATGCGGGGTCTGCATGATGTTGGCGTGTGTAGAATGTGTATATGTGTGTGGTGTCTGCACGATGTCGTGCGTATGTAGAATTTGTGCGGTCTGCGCGATGTTGTGCGTGTGAGATCCGCTTCATGGCTTTACTCCAGAAACCCCACTGTAGCCCCTCCTCATTACCATTGCATGTAGTATGTGACATATGACGGTCACGCCCTATCCTGATGAACGATACGTGTATAACGGGGAGGGTGGGGGTATCCATGTCCATCTTTCTGAACGGTCAATGAGGACAGGAGTTCTGTAGAATCTGCGCAGCCACTTATCTCGCTATATCTTTTTGTGATCAGTAACAGGTAAGGTAGGAATCCATGACGCCCTGAGAGGACATGCTGGAAAGTGTCAGACGTTAGAGGAGGCCACACTTTTCGCAGCATGCATTACATGATATAGTATCAGGACAGAGTGGTCAATGACTACTTGTGACCCCTATCGCACGATGAAGTAATTGTCCCTTACTTCGTGCAGATGTGGCCCCCAGAATACAAGAAGCATCTTTCCTAGGCTGTGGTGGTTTGACCCTCACCCAGGAGGAAGTGATAAACCCTGGTCTGAGAGTTCTGGTGGAGGAAGGCCAGCGATACGGTAAGTGTCGCCATGTTTCGTGTGATGGCACTAAAGATGCACAAAGCCCTAATTGTGTGCCCCTCATATTCCCAGGTGTGCACATCATCATGGAGGTCGAGGTTCTCAAGGAATATGACGGCCATCACCTCCAGAGGCTGAAGGTGAGGACTGTTGTATGTGATGTCATCAGTCATCAGACTTCTGGGGGGAGAATCAAAGCTCTGCACATTTCAGGTGGGGTCACCTCAGGAGCTGATCACAGCAGGAGATGTAATGTAAACTGTATACAAGAGCGCCCCCTTCTGTGGGACAAATGAAGGTTTTGTTTCTAGAGGTGACCCGGATTCTTTGTTGTAGGAGAAGTGAGGAGTTACCTGAATGAGATGATTCACTGGTGTAGAATATAGATCTAGTATATCAGGAGCTGTGCCCGCACATGACATCCGGGTCTTGGCTGTACTAGGCCTCATGTACACGACTGTAGTTTTTATCTGCAATTGTAGATCAAAGTACAGTTACGTTAATTTCTATGGGCCTGTACACACAGCTGTGTCCGGGCCGTAGTGAAGAGCTGCAAAATATGGAGCAGGTCCTGTGCCTGTCCATAGTTGGGGCTTGGTCTATTTATTGAAGGCTACATGCAGATGAACATGTGCCGGGTTAGTAAATTTGGAATCGGTGTGTCATCTGTGATTTTCACTGACCTATACATTGAATGAATAGACTAGGCTGCAAATACGGACCAGTCTAGGGACCGGTATAGGACCTGCTCTAAATTTTGCAGCTCTTCACTACGGCCTGGACACATGGCTGCAAAAACTAGCACTATATGTACAGGCCCATAGGAATAAACATGTTCATATTTTGAGCCACAATTGCTGATGTAAAGTATGGTCATGTACATAAGGCCTCAGTGTATGGGTCTGTGAGAATCACGAATGACGCAGATACCAATCATTGTGTCATCCGTGCCATTTTTACTGATCTATACACTGCACACAGTCTGCATGGAAACTTTCACAGCTGAGACACGGGACTAGCCGCCAGAATCGGAAAATACTCCGACCACTTAACCCATCAGATCAACAGCAATCACTGCATCTGGATGGTTCAGGGAAAGATCAGCACCCCTCAAACCTGGGGGTTGCCTATCCCTTTTGCACATAGGGAGCCTGCCAGGGCCCCATTAACCATAGGGCCAACAGTGCAGCCACAAAAGGCCCTGTGAGGAACAGTTCCGCATTTTGGGTGCTGTTCTGAGGGATTGAATACAATAGTGGAGTACGGAGCTTCGGCTGATGATGTCTGTGGCAGGGAAGTGCAATGAACGTCGAGCTGCAGGCATCATTACAGCTGGAGCCTGCATGTCCATGTGAACGGGGTTAGGTGAGTATTTATAATTTTTTTTGTGGTTGATGGGGCTAGTTATGGGGAAATTAAATTGTGTGGCTAGTGCAGCCACATAAATTTAACAGGGCCCACTAATATATTAAAACGGCCGTGTGTATTGCAATACGATGTATTGTTTTACATTGCACTGGGGATCACCGGGTATAAGTAACTTTGTGGGACAGGAAAAGATAGTGTAAATAAAAGAATGTATAACCCACCCCCACCAAAAGTGTTAATCCCATATAGTAAATACCATAAAAAAATACCGCTATAAGTTTCCCCTCCAATTGCCCCAGAATCAGGGCCGGCGTCAGCGCACGGCATAGTCGGGCAAGTGCCGGGGCCCACAGAGCCTCTGGGGGCCCCCCGGCACTTGCCTGTCACAATTTCAGCTCATCGGCGTCTGTCCGCCGATGAGCTGGAATACATACGCGATGCAGGAGCTGTGAGATCAGCTCCTGCTTTAAAGCTCCGGCCCGGCTTGCGTGTGTAGGCGCGATGACGTCATCACATCACGCTTACACACGCAAGCCGGGCCGGAGCTAAGCAGGAGCTGATCTCACAGCTCCTGCATCGCGTATGTGACTGGAGAGAGGAGCATCGGGGGAACGAGGGAAGGTGAGTGATAGAAGGTGAGTGTAAGTGTTTGTTTTGTATTACATATTAAGGTGAAACATAATGAAGGGGGCCCATGAAACTGGGGAGCAAATGAAGGGGAGGGGGGGAACGGCATGACACTGGAGAACATGAAGGGGGTGGGGAGAGAACGGCATGAAACTGGGGACAGAGATGGAGGGGGCCCAAAGAAACTGGGGGGCAAATGAAGGGGAGGGGGAAACAGCATGACACTGGGGCAGATGGAGGGGGGGGAGAACAGCATGACACTGGGGCAGATGGAGGGGGTGGGGAGAGAACGGCATGGAACTGGGGACAGAGATGGAGGGGGCCCAATGAAACTGAAGGGGCAAATGAAGGGGAGGGGGGGAACGGCATGACACTGGGGCAGAGACGGGGGACATGAAACTGTGGGCAGATGAAGGGGGAGAACGTGATGAAACTGGGGACAGAGATGGAGGGGGGACATGAAACTGGGGGCAGAGGAAGGGTGTATATGAAACTGGGGGAGAGATGGAGGGGGGGCATATAATTTACAGGTGACTGTAGGAGGATTATACTGTGTGGGAGCACATAATGAATGAGAATGGGTGGAATCAACATAAAAGTGGGTGGAGCTAAATTTGCATTTTGCCCCTCTTTCTACTCTTTAAAAGATTGTGAGGTATGGCGTTGGTGACGCCACACTCCTGCATGACGTCACTCACTTCATCTGCAATGCACAGTGTCTCGACTCCCCCCGCCTCCTTTACAAGGGGGCCCACTGAGGCTCTGTCGCCCAAGGGCCCATAAAAACCTGGAGCCGGCCCTGCCCACAATATAAAGTCCCTTTCCTTGTGCCTCAGTTTAAACTGGAGTCAAATAGTGGTAAATATTAAACTGGTGACAGATGGAGGGGGGCATCAAACTGGGGGAAACTAGAGGCAGACATGTCGTCCTCCAGTTGCCCCCAGTTTAATGTCCCCCCCCCCACCACCACACTTCCATCTGGCACCAATTTAATGTCCACCCCCCTTCATGCACCACAAGTTTAATTGCTCTTTCATCTGCCACCAGTTTAATGTCCCCCCCCCCCCCTATACATTTTAACATAATAAAATCACTGATGCGTCACTTCTTCTGGAGTGTTAAGGAAGCTGCAGGCGCGATGTAAGTGACGTCACCAGATCGTGCCTACAGCTTCCAGGGCCGGAGCAAAAGGAGAACAGTGGTGAAGCAAGAGCTGGCTCCTGCTTCACCACTGTATTCAACTCATCTGCGTCTTCTTTGGACCCCGATGAGTTGAATGCAGGACATACCTCCGACTAGGACCACAGGACAGGACCCACAATCCAGCAATGTCCTACAGAATCCGGAACGGTTGGGAGGTATGTACCTGTACATATGATAAGTATATAACAATACAACATATGATAATACAGAATATACATAAAGTATTATAGTCCCTGCAGGACCTTTCTTTCTCAGCTGATTTTATGCAGATTTAGAGGTGGAATCTCCTACACTAGTGTGAACCTGGCCTTATACGTTATGTTTTGTATAATACATTGTGTTTAATGGGGGAGGAGAGGGCAGTTTATATATAGTTTAGTTTGTTTTATGATGTCACTCTGGGATTGGATGATGTTGGGATAAAGAACAGACTCCTGGTGCGCTGCCTAAAGTTATGCTGGGTTCACACCAGCGCCCGGTGTACGTTTTCAGGTTTCTGTCTTCTGCCACCAGAAGACGGAAACCTGTCAGACAGTGTCCAGCCGTGAGCGTTTTGTGCTCTCCGTGGCAAAACCGTTTTTTTTAAACCGGACACAAAGTCCTGCATGTCCAAATTTGTGTCCGGTTGGAAAAAAAACAACAAAAAACCAAAACACAAACGGTTTAGCCGCGAAGAGCACAAAAACGCTCGCCGGCACTCACGGCCGGACACTTTTCAAACCCATTCAAATGAATGGATTTGAAAAATGCTTGCAGGTTTCCGTCTCCTGCCCAGTTTCGGGCAGGAAACGGAAATCTGCAAAACGGAGACCCCGGGCGCAGATGTGAACGAGCCCTCGAGTGTTCTAAAAATGAAATGTAAAAAGTGCAACACGTTTCAGAGATTCACTGTCTCCTTTCTCAGGTACAGATGTCTTATGGAAATCCACAGCCTCCTCCCTCAGACATGGTCCCCCCCCCCCCCCCACAAACACACCCCAGGAGCTGCTTTTTTTAAAAAAAAATATAAATTTCTTCAACATTTCACCTCTGCAGTTGTACCTGACCCAGCAGCAGGAACAGAAGGCTGATCTTTCACCATGTGCCCCCCACCCCTGTGCTTCTGTGTTAGGGTTACCCTGGGGGGCAGTGTTGGTGTTCTTTCTTGCTGTTTCTCATTATTATATTTGTGACTCTCCAGACCTCCTGATCCACCAGAGAGTCTGACTGTCTAATAATCCCATCAGTAGGTCTGCAGTCATGTATTGTCAGAAGGCTAATAACTGGAAACTATTCTATGCAGGACAGTGCCAGGGGATGGGTGGAAGACGGAGCATCTGGGTTCCGACTGCTGGGTGGAGAGAAAGCAACTGTAATAATGGTGAGTGCGGAGATGTAATGCCTGGGTGTTAGTAAAATGGCGGGTCTGTGACAACCACTCAGACATGATATACTGTATACAGGTGGTTGTCAGTAGTCATAGATGAATAGCTGTACTGTAGTATAAGGTGTGCGGATCTCATGTCTGATTACATTATATTATATCAGTGATGTCAGTAACAGGGGGCGGAGCTGTGACAACCTGAGATCATGATGTCACTATATCAGTATGGACACTTCTGCTGCAGTCAGTGACTACCCTCCATCTTTATTTTCTGCAGGTGTCTGAGATCCTCCAGGATGAAGTAGAAATCATTAGTGGGGAGAACAGGTGACAACGAATAATTACATAATAATATCTTCATACAGCATGAAACAATTCTAATGTCTCTATCATCAGGCTAATCCTACTTCCTGATTGGTTGTGTGACGATGAGGATCTGCCCAAAAATAAGTCCTACCTTCTGCGCACCTGTCCTCTACTGGACTGGAATCTGCAAGAGTTCACAGCAGGGTCAGAAATGAAGGACATGGCCTGGGAGGTGAGAGGTCAATAACAGTAAGTGGGCAGATGGGGTGTATTTAATAAAGTAACATTGTATCCCCTACAGGTGACGTCTGGTGCCAATGATTCTCTAGAATTGAAACAATTCCTCTCGGTCACCCTACCCGGAACCATCATATTGTCCCTAAACCAGGTGTGTTACCCCAGAGTCACATAATCCTAAAATGCGCATACTGCATACCTGATAGTTTTAAACATCATATCACACATAACTTGTATATAGGAGCAGTATTATATTAGTTATACTCTTGTACATAGGAGCAGTATTATAGTAGTTATATTCTTGTACATAGGAGCAGTATTATAGTAGTTATATTCTTATACATGGAGCAGTATTATAGTAGTTATATTCTTGTACATAGGAGCAGTATTAGGGTGCATGCACACTGAGTAACGCCGGGCGTGTATGAGAGCCGTACACGCCGGCATTACAGCAGACTGCCGAACACTTCCCATTCACTTCAATGGGAGCGCTCGTAACAGCGGCGTTTACGAGCGCTCCCATTGAAGTGAATGGGAAGTGTTCGGCAGCCCTGCTGTAACGCCGGCGTGTACGGCTCTCATACACGCCCGGCGTTCCGTAGTGTGCATGCACCCTTATAGTAGTTATATTCTTGTACATAGGAGGCAGTATTATAGTAGTTATATTCTTGTACATAGGAAGCAGTATTATAGTAGTTATATTCTTGTACATAGGAGCAGTATTATAGTAGTTATATTCTTATACATGGAGCAGTATTATAGTAGTTATATTCATGTACATAGGAGCAGTATTATCGTAGTTATATTCTTGTACATAGGAGGCAGTATTATAGTAGTTATATTCTTGTACATAGGAGCAGTATTATAATAGTTATATTCTTGTACATAGGAGGCAGTATTATAGTAGTTATATTCTTGTACATAGGAACAGTATTATAGTAGTTATATTCTTGTACATAGGAGCAGTATTGTTGTTATATTCTTATACATGGAACAGTATTATAGTAGTTATATTCTTGTATATAGGAGCATTATTATAGTAGTTGTATTCTTGTACATAGGAAGCAGTATTATAGTAGTTATATTTCTGTACATAGGAGTAGTATTATAGTAGTTATATTCTTGTACATAGGAGTAGTATTATAGTAGTTATATTCTTGTACATAGGAGTAGTATTATAGTAGTTATATTCTTGTACATAGGAGCAGTAGTATAGCAGTTATATTCTTGTACATAGAGGCAGTATTATAATAGCTGTATTCTTGTACATAGAAGGCAATATTATAGATGATAATGGTTCCATTTTTAGGATAGTATTGACTTGTCTCCCCTAGTTCTTATATTCTTCTGTATTTTCTTCACAGTCGCTGCCACCACCCTTCTGGCTCCGCTCTCTGCTCCTTTTGCGTTTCCAGAACCCCGCCCTTTACTCTGGTTGGCTGCAGCTTATGTCTAATGGCTCCTCCTACAGCGCTTTGTCTCACTGGAGCTGTTCCACACTTCTAGTCATTATTGATTATTCTGACCAGTCACATAACATGTCCTTCGTTTTGCCTAATTTCTCGGCCTCCGCTAGATTATTGTTGTCAACCAAGAGTGGTCATAACCGAGGTCAGGTGCTCCAGGGCAGTGTGCAGTTGGTTCCGGGGGAAGCTCAGCTCCTGCGCCTCACAGCGGACTAAATGTCTGCAATGTCATTAAAGTTTTTTGTTTTTTTTAAGGAGTCAGTGTCTGTGGTGTGGGCGCCTTCTGTCCCTTTCTTTGTCTATTGGTATACTGTCTATCCATCTCTGTACAATAAGGGGCAGATTTATTGTTCCTTGTACTGCAGTTTTCTGGTATACAAGGCCGCAATTTTGTTGTGCAAATCAACATTTTGTGCAAAAAATGTGACTTTGTATTCCTCACATTTGCAAAAAGGGGCATGCATGGGTCCTAAATGATGTGGGAAACATATACCAGCCCTGCGCTAGCATACATATCCTTGCAGATGCAGGACCTGCACAGATGGTGCACTTTATTTATGAGGCTTCATAAATCTGCCCCTGCATGTCTGTCTCTCCTGTTGCAGTGACCAGAATGCCCCGGCACACAATGCCTGCCACTCACCATACTGTTCCATGCACACTGTGCTAAATTTTTGCTTTATTTGTTTGTGCTGCTCCTGTAAATATGTGAACCTTGACCAGAGACAGCTGCGCAATACCGCCATACGTGTATCATACAACAGTGCAGCACTAAATAGCATCAGTGCCAGTATTACCCCAGCAGCACCAGCCAAATACATACTACCCCTCCTAAATGACAGAAGCCCTATCTGCCTTCCTACCCTTCTCCCCATGGTAGCAGCATTATACCCCTTCTTCCTCCTCTCCTACTGGTTGCAGCATTGTCCCTCTTCCCTCACTGACGGCAGCATTGTCCCTCTTCACACCCTTTTCTCCTGGTGTCAGCTGTATTATGCTCCCTTCCCACCATCAGTAGTATTATTCGTGCAGACTCTACTACGAGAGGCTACCTGGCCCACTGACCGGGTGACGTAGCAGGAATTTGCCTGGCAGAGCAGGTAACCAGTCTAGTTTCAGTAACACTGCAGCCTTGCAGTACTAGGTCTGAATCCAACCATGAACAACATATGTGTAGTTTGTATGGGTTTCCTCCAGGTACTCCAGTTTCCACTCAGACTCCGAAGACATACTGATAGGGAATGGACCATGGGTGATGATAATATCTGTACAGCACTGTGGAATATGATGGTGATCTATAAGTAAGTTATTATCACTCCTTAGCTGGAGTCCCGGCACTCATGTCTTTAAATGTGTTCCACTCAAACAGCTGCCAAAGGGCAGTATGTTTGGGTCAGGCTCTGTATACACCAAGGCAGATTTATTCTAATTTTCACACCATAAATGTGCACCTCTGTGCCTGTGCTGGCTATCAGAAGAATCACCCAGTATACAGCATCTGCCATCCATAGGGTCCCATGTTGAGTAGTATACACATATCTTAGTGGATGTCTCCATGTTACCCTCTACACAGCAGCCCAGCCGAGGACAAGAAGACACTTACCTGCCTAACAACTACCTGTGAATGAATGGCAATGAGTATGGCTAATGGTCCATTCACATGGAGGAAAATGGTGAGGAATTTGATGTGGAATTTCAGCGCTGAAAAAAAAAGCCTCCCATTGACTTCAATTGGTTCCTTTTTCTGCTAAAGGAACCCACCGAAGTCAATGGGAGGCTTTTTTTTCAGCGCTGAAATTCCACACCAAATTCCTCAGTTTTCTTCCATGTGAATGGACCCTAAAGGCACATAGTGAGAGATTTCCCCAGTGTGTGCACTGAAGATAGATGTAGATCTGCCCTAGAAAATACTACACACTGATGTCTACTTACCTCCATCTTCTACCTACCGCACCCTGCTTCTTTCCATATACTGCACCCTGACATCTACTTACCTCCTCACCTCTATATACTGAACCCTGACATTCATATCTCCACCCTCTATATACTACACCCTGATGTATACTTACCTCCACCCTCTAAATAGCGCAGCCTGATGTCTGCTTATCTTCATCCTTTATATATTGCACTCTGAAGTCTACTCACATCTTCATGCTGTACCCTGATATTTACTTCCCTCCTCTCCTTTATCTACTGCTTTCTGGCATTTACTTACCTCCTCCCCTCTGTATACCTATTCTTCATGTCTACTTACTTCAGCTCTCTATATATTGCATCCTTACTTATGCTTATTTCCACTGTAAAAATATTCCACCCTGATGTCTACTTTACTCAATCCTACACCCCACACAATGACATCTACTTACCTTCTGCCCTTGATATATAGTATCCTAACATCTACTTACCTCCATCAGTTACATACAGTGCACTGACGTCTACTTACCTCCTTTCCTCTATATACCACATCCTGATGTCTACTTACCTCCACCATCTACATATCGCACTCTAAAGGGGGCATTCACACAGAGGAAGTTGGCACTGATTCTGGCACAATAACTTGCGGCAGGATCTGCGCTTAAAAAAAGGCTCCCATTGATTTCAATGGGTTACACGTGGAAAATGGAACCCATTGAATTCAATGGGAGCCTTTTTCTTTCAGTCCTGATTCTGCCGCGACTTATCGTGCCAGAATCAGCGCCAACTTCCTCCGTGCTAGCAGAAAAAGGAACCTATTGAAGTCAATGGGAGGCTTTTTTTTCAGTGCTGAAATTCCACACCAAATTCCTTACCATTTTCCTCTGTGTGAATGGACCCTTATACTGTATATCGCACTATATGTCTACTTAACTCCTTCCCTCTATATACCGCATCCTGATGTCTCAACCCTTTATAGACCTTAAGGTCTACTTACCTCCATTCTGTACATACTGCAACCTGATGTCTACTTGACACCCAACTATATACAATGCACTTAGACATCTACTTACCTCCACGCTTTATATAACACGCTCGGATGTTTATTTACTTCCTCCCCTCTAGATACTGAATCCTGACGTCTACTTACCTCTACTTTCCTGCACCTCTCTAGATACTGCACCCTGATGTCTCCTTCCCAATACATAGCACACCATGAAGTCAACTTTCCTGTAACCCCTTTAGTTATTGCACCCTGACCTCTACTTCCCTGCACCCTCTAGATATTGCACCCTGAAGTCTACTTACCTCCTTCCATCTACATACCACACTCTGACGTCTACTTACCTCCTTCCTCCTACATACCACACCCTGACGTCTACTTGCCTCCTTCCTCCTACATACCACACCCTGACGTCTACTTGCCTCCTTCCTCCTACATACCACGCCCTGACGTCTACTTACCTCCTTCCCCCTACATACCACACCCTGACGTCTACTTACCTCCTTCCCCCTACATACCACGCCCTGACGTCTACTTACCTCCTTCCCCCTACATACCACGCCCTGACGTCTACTTGCCTCCTTCCCCCTACATACCACGCCCTGACGTCTACTTACCTCTTTCCTCCTACATACCACACCCTGACGTCTACTTGCCTCCTTCCTCCTAAATACCACAACCTGACGTCTACTTGCCTCCTTCCTCCTAAATACCACACCCTAACGACTACTTACCTCCTTCCCCCTACATACCACACCCTGACGTCTACTTATCTCCTTCCCCCTACATACCACACCCTGACGTCTACTTGTCTCCTTCCCCCTACATACCATGCCCTAACGACTACTTACCTCCTTCCCCCTACATACCACCCCCTGATGTCTACTTACCTCCTTCCCCCTACATACCACGCCCTGACGTCTACTTACCTCCTTCCCCCTACATACCACGCCCTGACGTCTACTTGCCTCCTTCCTCCTACATACCACACCCTGACGTCTACTTGCCTCCTTCCTCCTAAATACCACACCCTAACGACTACTTACCTCCTTCCCCCTACATACCACACCCTAACGACTACTTACCTCCTTCCCCCTACATACCACACCCTGACGTCTACTTACCTCCTTCCCCCTACATACCACACCCTGACGTCTACTTACCTCCTTCCCCCTACATACCACGCCCTGACGTCTACTTACCTCCTTTCCCCTACATACCACGCCCTGACGTCTACTTGCCTCCTTCCTCCTAAATACCACACCCTAACAACTACTTACCTCCTTCCCCCTACATACCACGCCCTGACGTCTACTTACCTCCTTCCCCCTACATACCACGCCCTGACGTCTACTTACCTCCTTCCCCCTACATACCACCCCCTGACGTCTACTTACCTCCTTCCCCCTACATACCACACCCTGACGTCTACTTGCCTCCTTCCTCCTAAATACCACACCCTAACGACTACTTACCTCCTTCCCCCTACATACCACCCCCTGATGTCTACTTACCTCCTTCCCCCTACATACCACACCCTGACGACTACTTACCTCCTTCCCCCTACATACCACACCCTAACGACTACTTACCTCCTTCCCATTACATACCGCACCCTTACGTATACTTTCCTGCACCACTCTAGATATTGCACCCTGACATTTACTTACCTCCTGCTCTGTAGTCACCCCTGGGCAGGAATGTATAGTTTCAAAATCAGACTGGGATAGAGGGAGTGTCAGTCTCTGGTGCAGCCAGGTGTTATTTGCCCTCCTCCATTCTTTATATACCCCCTTGGGGCAAGAGAATCTGGCTGTGGGGGAAGGTGCAGGTGGCGTTGCCGCTTTAAGTGGTGGGGCTGTGGCCTATGGCCGCTTTAAGAGAAGGCAGAACCTAAAAGAGAGGAAGTGAGAGCTGAGAACAGAGAGGAAAGAAAGAGACAGAGAGATAGAGGAGAAGAGAAGAATAGAAAAGAGACAGAGGCAGAAAGAGAGACAAAGACACAGACAGGGAGAGTGACAGAGAGGAAGTGAGAACAAAGAGGAGACAGAGAGACCCAGAGAGAGACAGAGACAGGAGAGGAGAAGAGATAGTGAGACAGAGGCTGCAGATTCTCACAGCAGACAGGCTGTATACATAGAGAGACAGGCGGGGGATCTCCTGGCGGGGCCTGGGGAGTAGACAGCTGGTGTAGGGGACACTTCCTGCTATGCCCAAATAACTGAGGGGGCAGAGGAGAGTCAGGGTGGGGGCAGCACAGGTGAGGAGACATTCCTACCAGCAGGAGGCACCAGCACCATGAGGTGAGAGACCTGATCACATCCTGTCTCAACTGATAGACCTGGATATACCGTATACTCTACCTGACTGTATATACCGTATACTCTACCTGACTGTCTAACGTGTGTATACTGTACCTGACTGTATATACCGTATACTCTACCTGCCTGTCTAACGTGTGTATACCCTACCTGACTGTATATACCGTATACTCTACCTGCCTGTCTAATGTGTGTATACCGTACCTGACTGTATATACCGTATACTCTACCTGCCTGTCTAATGTGTCTATACTGTACCTGACTGTATATACCGTATACTCTACCTGCCTGTCTAATGTGTCTATACTGTACCTGACTGTATATACCGTATACTCTACCTGCCTGTGTAATGTGTGTGTGCATACTGTGTCTGACTGTATATACCATATACTCTACATGCCTGTGTAATGTGTGTGTGCATACTGTACCTGACTGTATATGTGTATATATTGTATACTATTCCTGCCTGTATGGTGTGTGTATACTGTATCTGCCTGTCTAATGTGTGCATACAGTACCTGACTGTATATATCGTATACTCTACATGCCTGTGTAATGTGTGTGTGTGTGTGTGTGTGTGTGTGTGTGTGTGTATACTGTACCTGACTGTATATACCGTATACTCTACATGCCTGTGTGTGTGTGCATACTGTACCTGACTGTATATACCGTATACTCTACATGCCTGTGTATGTGTGTGTGCATACTGTACCTGACTGTATATGTGTATATATTGTATACTATTCCTGCCTGTATGATGTGTGTATACTGTGTCTGCCTTTCTAATGTGTGTGTATACTGTACCTCACTGTATATGTGCAAATACTATATACTGTACCTGTCTATTGTGTGTACATACTGTTACTTGCCTGTATGTGTGTATGCTGTATACTGTACCTGACTGTATATGTGTATATATTGTACACTATAACTGTATACTATACATGCCAGTATGATGTGTGTGTATATTATATACCATACCTGACTGTATGTACTGTATACTATAACTGACAGAATGTGTATTTTGCATACTGTATATACCTGCCTATATGGTGTGTGCGCGTGCGTGCATATACTAAATGCTGTATGATGTGTATATACCATATACTGTACCCGCCTCTGATGTATGTGTTTGACAGTGACATCACACCCTTCTGTAAGACACCTGGATAACAGTGACATCACGCCTCTCTATTACACCTTGATGACTGTGACATCACATCTCTCTCTAGTCCATCTGATTAACAATGATGTCACACCTTCTCTATTACATCTGGATGACAGTGATGTCACAACCTCTGTATAATAGCTGAATGACATTGATATCACACCCCTCTCTAGGACACCTGGATGACAGTGATGTCACATCCTCTCTATTACACCTGGATGAAGGTGATGTCACATCCTCTCTATTACATCTGGGCGGCAGTGATGTTGCAATCCTCTATTATACTTGGCTGACAGTGATGTTACACTCTCTGTATAATAGCTGAATAACATTGATATCACACCCGTCTCTAGGACACCTGGATAATTGATAAAGTATTATTGCAGACATGGAACGTTGCTTTGGGCAATAAAGCAGATATTCACTTGGAGTGCTGCCTGATGCTACATGTGGATGAGAGTTACATCACACCCCTCGTCATTACACATCGGTGACAGTGACATCACACCCCTTTCTATTACATATGGATGACAGTGACCTCACACCCTTCACCAGTACACCAGGATGACAGTGACGTCACACCACTCTCTCTTACACCTGTATGACAGTTTTCAAATCAGTGACTTGTGATATCTACTTTTGACGACTGAGCGCTCGGTTCACTTCTGTGACATCACTCCTCTCTCCATGACACTTCACTACATCACACCCTCTCTATTACACTTGGGTCTCCGTGACATCACATCCCTCTTTATTACACTTGAGTGACCGTGACATAACACACCTTGGTGTAATAGCCGAATGACAGTGACATCACACCCCTGGATACTCAATAAAGACTTATTATACAGTGTTGGCCAAAAGTATTGGCCCCCCTGCTATTCTGTCAGATAATACTCAGTTTCTTCCAGAAAATGATTGTAAGCACAAACTCTTTGGTAATATCTTCATTTATTTTGCTTGCAATGAAAAAAACACAAAAGAGAATGAAAAAAAAAAGTCAAATCATTGATCGTTTTACACAAAACTCCAAAAATGGGCTGCACAGAAGTATTGGCCCCCTCGGCCTAATACTTGGTAGCACAACCTTTAGACACAATAACTGCGCACAACCGCTTCCGGGAACCAGCAATGAGTTTCTTACAAGGCTCTGCTGGAATTTTAGACCATTCTTCTTTGGCAAACTGCTCCAGGTCCCCCCTGAGATGTGAAGGGGGGCCTTCTCCAAACTGCCATCAAGAGATCTCTCCCCCACAGGTGTTCTATGGGATTCAGGTCTGGACTCATTGCTGCCACTTTACAAGTCTCCAGGGCTTTCTCTCAAACCATTTTCTAGTGCTGACCTGAAGTGTGTTTTGGGTCATTGTCCTGCTGGAAGACCCATGACCTCTGAGGGAGCCCCAGCTTTCTCACACTGGGCCCTACATTATGCTGCACAATGTGTTGGTCGTCTTCAGACTTCATAATGCCATGCACACGGTCAAGCAGTCCAGTTCCAGAGGCAGCAAAGCAACCCCAAAACATCAGGGAGCCTCCGCCATGTTTGACTGTAGGGACCGTGTTCTTTTCTTTGAAGGCCTCTTTTTTTTTCCTGTAAACTCCATGTTGATGCCTTTTCCTACTTTTGTCTCATCTGACCAGAGAACATTCTTCCAAAACGTTTTTGGCTTTCTCAGGTAAGTTTTGGCAAACTCCAGCCTGGCTTTTTTATGTCTCTGGGTAAGAAGTGGGGTCTTCCTGGGTCTCCTACCATACAGTCCCTTTTCATTCAGACGCTGACGGACAGTACGGGGTGACACTGTTGTACCCTCGGACTGCAGGGCAGCTTGAACTTGTTTGGATGTTAGTCGAGGTTCTTTATCCGTCCACATCTAGGGAGGTTGGCCACAGTGCCATGGGCTTTACACTTCTTGATGACACTGTGCACGGTAGACACAGGAACATTCAGGTCTTTGGAGATGGACTTGTAGCCTTGAGATTGCTCATGCTTCCTCACAATTTTGCTTCTCAAGTCCTCAGACAGTTCTTTGGTCTTCTGTCTTTTCTCCGTGCTCAATGTGGTACACACAAGGACACAGGACAGAGGTTGAGTCAACTTTAATCCATTTCAATTGGCTGCAAGTGTGATTTAATTATTGCCACCACCTGTTAGGTGCCTCAGGTAAGTAACAGGTGCTGTTAATTACACAAATTAGAGAAGCATCACATGATTTTTCAAACAGTGCCAATACTTTTTTCCACCCCCTTTTTTATGCTTGCTGTGGAATTATATCCAATTTGGCTTTTTGACAATTCTTTTTGTGGTTTTCCATTGAAGACAAATTAAATGAAGATAATAATACCAAAGAATTTGTGATTGCAATCATTTTCTGGAAGAAACTGAGTATTATCTGACAGAATTGCAGGGGTGCCAATACTTTTGGCCAACACTGTAGAGGTGAAAAGTTGTTTTGGGTAATAAAGCAGATATTCTCTTGTAGTGCTCCCTGATTTCCTTCTTTTTTGGATAACAGTGCCATTACAGCCCTCTATCAGAACTGGGTGACTGTGATGTAATATTCCCTCTGTTACACCTGGATAACAGTGACCTCACACCCCTCCCTATCAGACCTTGATGACCGTGACATCACATCCCTCTCCATTACACCTGGGTGACAGTGATGTCACACCCCTTCTCTATTCCACCTGAGTGACAGTGATGTACCCAGGAGTAATGGGGGGGGGGGTGATGTCATTATTACCCAGGTGTAATAGGGAGGGTTGTGATGTCACTGTCATCAATGTCTGATAGGGAGGGGTGTGATGTAACTGCCATCCATGTGTAATAGACACCCCTCTGTATTACACCTGGGTCACAGTGATATCACACTCCCCTCTATTACACCTGGGTGACTGTGACATTACACCCCTTTCCATTCCACATGAATGATAGTGATGTCACTGTCATCCAGGTGCAATAGAGAAGGGTGTGATGTCACTGTCATTCAGACTTAATAGAGAAGGGTGTGATGTCATTGTGATCCAATTGTAATAGACACCCCTATGTATTACACCTGGGGGACAGTGACGTTACCCTCCCTCTATCAGAACTGGATGACGGTGAGGTCACACTCCTCTCTGTTACACCTGGATGACAGTTTTTGGATCAGTGACGTGTAATATTTACTTCTGGTGAATGAGCGCTTGGCTCACTTCTGCGACTTCCTCTCTTCCTCCCTCTCCTCAGTTATTGTGGTAGCTCCCGTCAGCTTCTTATAGCCTTATATGGACAAAACCACAGCATGCAGCAGGGGGGGCAGGGGAGGAGATAGCTGAGGGAAAACCACATTTTTATTTTTGTTGTGTGTGTGTGTCTATAGCTGAAATGTGACTCAGTTTATAATCCACGCTCCTCGCGGTGACCCCACAGGATAGATCAGTCTCCTGTCACTTTATAATCCATGTTCTCAGTGACCCCATAGAATATATCGGTCTCCAGTTACCACCTAATACTCTATAATATTGGAATGTGATGTCATAACCTAATGTATGATGTTATCTTTGTGCTGACTCCGCCCTCTACATATGGTTGCTGAGGTTACAGTCGCAGGGTTTACATGGAGGGGTCTAGCAACTGAATAATTGGCGGCCTAGGTGTGTATACAGTCACTTGTAAACGTATTCACACCCCTGGAACTTTTTCACATTTTGTCACTTTACAACCTCAAACTTCACTGTATTCTATTGAGATTATAAGTGATCGAGCAACACAAAGCAGCAGATAATTGTGACGTGGAAGGGGAATGATACCTGGTTATCAACATTTTAATCTGAAAAGTGTGACGTCCAAAAGTCTTCACCCCCCCTATATCAATACTCTGTAGAGCCACCTTTTGCTGCAATTCCAGCTGTAAGTCTTGGGCTCTGTCACTACCACCTTTGCACATCTAGAGACTGAGACTTTTGCCCATAATTCTTTGTAAAATAGTTCCTGCCCAGCCAGATTGGATGGAGACGTCTGTGAGGAGCAATTTTGAGCTTCCAACAAGCTTTCTTCCAGGATTGCCCTGTATTTAGCTCCATCTATGTTCCCATCAACTCTGACCAGCTTCTCTGTCCCTGCTGAAGAAGATTCTCCCCACAGAATGATGCTGCCCCCTATGTGTCACAGTTCTGAGGATATGTTCAGGGGGATGAGCAGGGTTACTCTTCCGCCATACATGGCGCTTTGGTCTCATCTGACCAGAGCACCTTCTTCCACATGCTTGCTGCGGCCCCTATATGGCTTGTGGCAAAGTGCCAATGACACTTCTTAAGTCTTTCTGTCTACAATGGCTTTCTTTTTGCCACTCTTCTATAGAGGCCAGATTTGTGGAGTGCACGACTTACAGTTGTCCTGTGGACAGATTGTGGATTTCTGCAGCTCCTCCATAGTGACCATGGACCTCTTGGCTGACTCTCTGACCAGTGCTCTCCTTGCTTGATGTGTTAGTTTAGGTAGACAGCCATGTCTTGGTAGGTTTGCAGTTGTAGAATACTTTTGGATGATGGATTGAACAGGGCTCCTCAGGATGCTCAAAGCTTGGGCTATGTTTTATAACCTAACCCTGCTTTAAACTTCTCCACAACTTTATCTCTGACCTGTCTGGTGAGTTCCTTGGTCTCCATGATGCTGTTTGTTCACTAGTGTTCTCTAACAAACCACTGAGGTCTGGACTCTATTAACTCATTAAATGACTTTTGTGTGCACTGGATTTTATTTAGGGGTATCAGAGTGCTTGTAAGGTGACAAAATGTATGTAGCGGACCCCGCACGACAAGTCATTGTCCCGTAATGGCCCTAATATAAGGTGTAGATTAGAGGTTGCCAGGTGGTTAGAGGATATTGGGAGTTGTAGTTGGTGATGTCTATCCGTTTATCATCATCATCTTCTTCTTCTTCTCTGCAGTGAGACTGCGGTGATCACCGCCCGGGCCACCGTCATGGTCTATGAGGACGCCAGTAAAAAATGGATCAATGCCGGCACCGGCCCCGCTGGATTCAGCCGAGTTCAGCTCTTCTACAACCTAGGGGCCCAGGCCTACCGTGTGGTGGGGAGGAAGATGTCCGATCAACAGGTGGGGGTGTATGATATATGCGTGATGTAGCTATGACTTGTGTTCAATTTGTATATGTAGTCTGTGTATGTACCATGTATATGTATGTTTGTGTATCAGGAATGTACATGTGTCTATAGATTTATGTATGTATGATGCAGATATGTATGTAACACTAAGTATAGTACATGTATGTATGCATACACCATGAATTTGTAGAGCATATATATATACGTATATAATGCACGTGTAGTGCATTCGTATATGTGATTCACATGTATACCATGCATGCACGTGAGTACAACTTATGTGGTGCATGTATGTTCTTACTAGACATGTGTACTACATATATGTAAGATGTATGTGTGTACCATGACTTTGTAGAACATATGTGTGTACAGTGCATGTGTAGTGTATGCATGTGTGTACTTAGTATATATGGGACATGTGCCTATTATACATGTATGTGTGTACTGAGTATATCTGGTGCATGCATGTTCCTACTACTGTATATGTGTGCAGTGTATGTATGTGTGTACCATGCATATGTTTTCTGTGTGTATAGAGATATTTCACTCTTGGGTTGGGGTACACTGGGGTCTTTGCTGCTGGTAGATGAGTCTGGGGGCCACTGCTATTTTGGGAGCTATCTTGGGTTTCTTCTCTTTTCTGGTGCTCTAGGGGTTCTGGGAGTCAGTGTGACTGGTTTATCCTTGACCCCAGTAACCCCTTCCCCCACCCAGGAAACGCTGTGGTTCTGATGGAGACCCCGGAGGATGAGATATTCCAGGAATGTATGCACCGCCTTGGGGGAGGGGGGTGTAGGAATAAAGATTCTCCTGCAGATGTCTATGTCCTCTGCCATTTCTTGCCTCTATTAAACAGCCCATAGGTGCTGCCATCTGCATTGTTACTGGTCTGCTTGTGTGTCAGTCTTAACTATACTTCTGCCATTTTACTCATCAACCAGAAAGCTCTGTATGAACAGATCTATGGAGACGGAGCTAGATCTATATCATGTTATTTGCTTAGGCAGTTGCATTGTGGACACAGGAAGGACATGTTGTAACGCACCTTAACACTGCGGCTTCCTCCTCCTCCTCCTCGTGTGAATAAATTGTGCAGCTGAGATGTCACCAGGACTTCCATGGCTTGTGCGGTATATTCAGTTTATTACCCCAACCATGTATTTCTAAGCAGTTATATAGGTTGTTGTTTCTCTATCAATCTGAGATATGTGTCGTCTCCCACTAGTCACATGTTGCAGTCCACCTTTTTGACTGGTATAAACCTTAGTCTTGGGGGTAGTTTGTTTATGACATTGATGTGATCAGTCACTATATACTATCTAGTGGCAGAATGGACAGTGTTGTCTCGTCATCACCGTTTATCCTAGCTTGTTCTCCCAGGACAGTGACTTCTTAGCACCGCTTATCCTGGCATGTCCCTCCAGGACTGTGTCATCTCTCCATCACCGCTTATCCCAGCTTGTCCCTCCATGACTGTCATCTCATCATCACCGCTCATGGGGTCCCCTGCAGGCTCCTGCTGGTGCTATCTCTCTCTTCACCTTTTCTGTTGTCACATTTTCTGCAGGTTGTCATTAATTGTCCCCTGGTCCGAGGACTGAAGTACAACCAGGCCACGCCCAATTTCCACCAATGGCGGGACGCACGTCAGGTGTGGGGACTGAACTTCAGCAGTAAGGAGGAGGCGGCACAGTTCGCAACTGGGATATTACAAGCTCTGGATTGTCTTGAAACTGGTAAGTTTCTGCTTGGTCAGGGTGTGCACCCACAACTTATTCCTCCATGCAGTCTGGTGACCTGAATGTGTGTCTCTGTCACAGGTGCCCCTTGGCCCAATCAAAATGGACCCAAAGTGGAAGAGCAGGAGCCGCCGAGGAGGTGAGTGCTGGTAGTAGTGACTCCAGGTGCCATGTCTAGTCCCCCATCACCTCGGCAGCCATATCCAATCCCATCCTATACCTCATGTGAGGTGCAGCCAGTGTCTGGTGCCTTCACGTTGTGGGATCTTGGCCAAGTCTCTTCTTACCACTAATGTCCTCTGTCCACAGACTGCAGCCAGAGCCGGAGCACAGAGTCCAGAGTCCAGGTGAGTGGTCTGGTGCACAGACCTTAATGTTACATCACACTGAGAGTAAGTAAGTGAACCCCTTCCCCCCCCCCCCCCGCAACCTGTATAATCTGGTCCAAGCTGATGATGAGGGTTATATTCCATCCTCATTCAGATATTGGGTAGTTTCCTTTAAAATTCAGGTGCAACCGCAACTTTTCTGTTGGGTTTAGGGTTACCCAACCTTGTACAGCCCCTCTATCTGACCCATATATCAAAGTTAATGGAACCATGTTTACCCCTGTCCCATGGGTCCGTTGCCTTGGGATAACCTTGGACTCTGACCTATCCTTTAAATCACACATCCAAACCCTCAACACCTCCTGCCACCTCCAGCTCAAGAACATCTATTGAATCTGCTCCTTCCTCACCCCTGAAACTACAAAGATGCTAGTCTATGCCCTCATTATCTCCTAGTTAGATAACTGTACCACTCTTCTCCATGGTCTCCCTGTGAATTCTCTCGACCTGCTTGCTTAATACACCTCTCTTCCCGTTCTTCATCGGCCGCTCCCCTCTGTCAATCCCTTCACTGGCTACCCATTGCCCAGTGAATAGAGTTCAAGTTACTAACGTTGACATACAAAGCCATCCACAACCTGTCCCATCCATATATCTCTAACCTAACCTCTCGCTACCTGCCCACACACAACCTTCGATCCTCCAAAGACCTCCTACTCCGCTCTATTATTTGCTCTTCACACAACCGTCTCCAAGATTTCTCCCGTGCATCCCTCATACTCTGGAACTCATTACCAAGACACATAAGACTGATCCCCACAATCACAGGCTTCAAGAAGAGACTGAAGACTCACCTATTCAGGAAGGCCTACAACCTCCACTAACACTACTGTCACCACATCACCACCTGAACAGTCTCTCTCCTCACCTACTGTCTCTATCCCTCTTCCCTCATTGATTGTAAGCCCTCGCAGGCAGGGCCCTCTACCCCACTGTGCCAATCGGTCATTGTTAGTATTATATTTGTTTTGTATATTTTCTGTACTGTACAGTGTTGGCCAAAAGTATTGGCCCCCCTGCAATTCTGTCAGATAATACTCAGTTTCTTCCAGAAAATGATTGCAAGCACAAACTCTTTGGTAATATCTTCATTTATTTTGCTTGCAATGAAAAAAACACAAAAGAGAATGAAAAAAAGTCAATTCATTGATCATTTTACACAAAACTCCAAAAATGGGCCGGACAGAAGTATTGGCCCCCTCAGCCTAATACTTGGTAGCACGATCTTTAGACACAATAACTGCACACAACCGCTTCCGGTAACCAGCAATGAGTTTCTTACAAGGCTCTGCTGGAATCTTAGACCATTCTTCTTTGGCAAACTGCTCGCGGTCCCCCTGAGATGTGAAGGGGGCCTTCTCCAAACTGCCATCAAGAGATCTCTCCTCCCCCACAGGTGTTCTATGGGATTCAGGTCTGGACTCATTGCTGCCACTTTACAAGTTTCCAGGGCTTTCTCTCAAACCATTTTCTAGTGCTGACCTGAAGTGTGTTTTGGGTCATTGTCCTGCTGGAAGACCCATGACCTCTGAGGGAGACCCAGCTTTCTCACACTGGGCCCTACATTATGCTGCACAATGTGTTGGTAGTCTTCAGACTTCATAATGCCATGCACACGGTCAAGCAGTCCAGTGCCAGAGGCAGCAAAGCAACCCCAAAACATCAGGGAACCTCCGCCATGTCTGACTGTAGGGACCGTGTTCTTTTCTTTGAAGGCCTCTTTTTTTCCCTGTAAACTCTATGTTGATGCCTTTTCCTACTTTTGTCTCATCTGACCAGAGAACATTCTTCCAAAACGTTTTTGGCTTTCTCAGGTAAGTTTTGGCAAACTCCAGCCTGACTCTTTTATGTCTCTGGGTAAGAAGTGGGGTCTTCCTGGGTCTCCTACCATACAGTCCCTTTTCATTCAGACACTGACGGATAGAACGGGGTGACACTGTCGTACCCTCAGACTGCAGGGCAGCTTGAACTTGTTTGGATGTTAGTCGAGGTTCTTTATCCACCATCCGCACAATCTTGCGTTGAAATCTCTTGTCAATTTCTTTTCCGTCCACATCTAGGGAGGTTAGCCACAGTGCCATGGGCTTTACACTTCTTGATGACACTGCGCACGGTGGACACAGGAACATTCAGGTCTTTGAAGATGGACTTGTAGCCTTGAGATTGCTCATGCTTCCTCACAATTTTGCTTCTGAAGTCCTCAGACAGCTCTTTGGTCTTTTTTCTTTTCTCCATGCTCAATGTGGTACACACAAGGACACAGCACAGAGGTTGAGTCAACTTTAATCCATTTCAACTGGCTGCAAGTGTGATTTAGTTATTGCCACCACCTGTTAGGTGCCTCAGGTAAGTAACAGGTGCTGTTAATTACACAAATTAGAGAAGCATCACATAATTTTTCAAACGGTGCCAATTCTTTTGTCCACGTCCTTTTTTATGTTTGCTGTGGAATTATATCCAATTTGGCTTTTTGACAATTCTTTTTGTGGTTTTCCATTGAAGGCAAATTAAATGAAGATTAAACCAAAGAATTTGTGATTGCGATCATTTTCTGGAAGAAAATGAGTATTATCTGACAGAATTGCAGGGGTGCCAATATTTCTGGCCAACACTGTATGTAGACCCTCAAATGTAAAGCACCATGGAATTAATGGTGCTATATAAATAAAAAATAATAATAATTATAATTGCTTCTCTTCTAGTTGCTCCAGTCACCCCAGCAGCAGCTGCACCTCCAGGAGCACCAGGGCCTCCTCCACCACCAGGACCACCGCCTCCTCCTATGGGGGCTCCAGCTCCTCCTGGGGCTCCACCGGCACCTCCAGGGGGTGGCCCTCCTCCTGCTCCTCCACTGCCAACAGGAGGAGGAGGAGGAGGAAGTTTGGCAAATAATGGTGGCCTGGCAGCTGCCCTCGCTACAGCTAAGCTGAAAAAAGTGTCAAGGGTAAGAAGTGCATTGGAAGTTAGCGGGTTGTGTGGGTGCTGATGAAGTAAAAGTGGTGAAGGGGGGGGGTAGAGGTGTGGGGGTGTAGCCAGGTGAGGAGGTGGGTTGGATATGGGTGAGATGGAGTAGGTGTAGTGAGAGGTGAGGTGGCCGTGGGTAAAATGAGGGGATGTGGGGCAGAATATTGACACTTGTTTCCCTATTGCCCTACAGGATGAGTCCTCTCCCAGTAGTGGGGGGCCACCCAAGCCCGATCTCAGCCGCACCAGTGGAGGAGCATCAACAGGGGGCGGAGGTGGAGGACTCATGCAGGAGATGAATCAGATGCTGGCACGCAGGTAAGTACTGACACCTTCAGCCTCTCTTCACTGCCATCATCCTCCTCATTATTAGACTATGCAGAGTGCAGGGTCAACGCATCTCCCACCTTTTCTACATAGGAAGAAGATGACGCAACAAGGTGAGCGCCCCGCCCCTACCACCACACAGGACGATAATGACATCAGCAGTGGGCGGAGCCAGGCTGGTGAGTTTTATTAATATCTGCCCCATTGACAACCTGATATCAGACCTTACAGCATGACTGAAGGAGCGCTGCAGGGCAGCCTCATAATTGTGCCGTGAGAAGTTGGAGCATGACTGAGGGACATGTTCTGTGGCACACGGTCTGGTTTTCCTGGAGTGCTTGGAAGTTGAATTGTTTACAAAACCTGCAGTGCCCCCTGCTGAAATTCTGGATTATTGCATCCAGATATGTATTTACAGATTAACATTTTACTTCTCCTTCGACCTGCACAGGGGGCGGAGCTGTGACCACTTGTATAACACTTCTTACCACTTGCTCGTCTGGTCATGTACTTGTGATTCTGGTGACTATTTGCTCATCTTTCATATGGTTTTCTCTCACAGAGCCTGCCCGTCGCCCATGGGACAGGGGGAGCACTACATTGCCAAGGTCAGTTTTGCGCGTAATAGTGTAATTGCCTTGATTACCCTTGTGACCCGCAGTAACCAATCAGAGCTCAGCTTCCATTTCGTAATCTTCTCTGGAAATATGAAAGCTGTGCTGTGAATGGTTTCTCTGGGTCACATGAGCAGTCAATCAGCTTTGATATAAATTTATGATCCTGTCCTGTAGTAACAGTCCTTGTTTCCCATATTAGCAAATCACAGCGCAGCTTTCCTTTTGTTCTCTGTAGTGGTCTGCAAGCTGCACTGTGATTGGTTGTTCTTGGTCACACGGTTAGTGTTCCTGCTAGATAAAGGCGTCTGTGTGTCTTTTGTAGGATGAAGTCAACAGTCAGCAGCCCTGATGTGGCCCCCAGCTCCGACGAACCAGACTCAATGGAGAGGATTAAGCAGGTGATGTGATGACAGAGCCATCATAGTGTAGCGGGTCTCCTAGGTCAAGTGCACTGAGGAAGGGGAAGTGGAAATTTATTGTGCAGTGGTGATTATAATATCATACAGTGGGGGTGGTTGGGATTATAACCCATGTGACTCCGCTATGAGGAGTGATTATAAGCCATGTAACTCTGATATGGGGGTGATTGTAATTGGAAATTATCAGTTTGTAATTCACCTAGTTAGCCAGATTCAACACACATGTTGTGACCGAAACTTTTGCAATATTTCTTTTGCTGTCACATTGCCCGAGGTAGAAGAGCAGAGATCATGGGTCACGTGTCGTATCAGCATACAGGATAGTGCAGAGAGAGGAGCAGAGCTGTTATAGGAAAGATGGCTCCTGCAGCTAAAACAATTGTAATACATAGATAGTGGAGAAAACCAACAACATTGCAATAGTGCTACAGAATTCTAGGAGAGGAGGATTTTTGTGTTAATTCCTCAGTTTTTTAGATCTCTGCTTGATGTTATTCATTCTAGTTACCTTATTAATACCAGTCCATGGTCATGTGATATATGGTCAATGGTCATGTGATATATGATCAGTGGTCATGTGATGAGCACACAGGTGCACAGCTTGTTACCAGGCAGTTGTCTGATTACTGTGCTGTGACTATCACAAGCTGTGCACCCATGTGTCCACCACATGACCGTGGACTGACTCACACACACTAATTACACAGCAGAGACAGGGCACTAATGCCTACGGCCAGTGACCAAGGTCCCCGATGCCTTGGTCAAAGATCAAAGCTGGCTGCCGCCGCCATGTTGTCTGGGATCGCCGGCATCCCTTTACCATGACAGCAGGGAGCCTATTGAAGGCTCCCAGGCTTGTTTGGCACATACAGTCCTATGAAAAAGTTTGTGCCCCCCTATTAATCTTAATCATTTATAGTTTTAAATATTTTGGTGTTTGCAGCAGCCATTTCAGTCTGATATATCTAATAACTGATGGACACAGTAATATTTCAGGATTGAAATGAGATTTATTGTACTAACAGAAAATGTGCAATATGCAATAAACCAAAATTTGACCGATGCAAAAATTTTGGTACCCTTATCATTTTATTGATTTGAATACTCCTAACTACTTTCTACTGACTTACTGAAGCACAAAATTGGTTTTGTAACCTCAGTGAGCTTTGAACTTCATAGCCAGGTGTATCCAATCATGAGAATGAATGCTGTAAAAACGAAGAAGTTGCACAAATGGACTTCCCAGTGCATTGTACAGAATTCTAAATGGTACCAATATGCAGAACAATTTGTCACGCAAACATTAAGTCCTAATATGGCTCTGCGAACGAAAAAAATAAAAAAAAAGTTTAGGTTTTAGAAGACAGGGAATCAAAATTTTAAAATGTCACCAACGGGAAGGGGTTAAAGAGAATGTGTCATAAGGAAATATTTTTTTTGAACCAATGTTTTTATGTTAAACATATTTTTTTAAGAATTTTTGGTGAAGTTATTTTTAATTTTTCTAATGTATTGGCTAAACCTTGCAATTCTGTGTTTTGCCACTAAGCCAAAAACATTCTGGGACTTCCTGTTTCCTGTAAAAGCAGCAGACCCAATTCACTTGTATAGGAGAATTTTCTGTACATGCTATGTGGCAGAGATCATTGCACAAGAGGGGGGTGTAGATACGCTGATGTGACTGGTGAATTCGGTGTCTTCTCTAAATATACATGCTTGCTGGGAACATCCAGGCGCTGTAAGTGAGGTGACTGCTGCAAAGATATTTCTACAGAAAGCAGAAAGTATCAGCATATGTTATTGAATAGTGGGCAGTGTCAGAACTGCAGGATTTTTAGGAAATTGACTTTTTTAAAATATTAATATAGGGAAAAAACTTAGTCCTAGGAGCCCTGACAGTGTCATACGCTATGCTTTATAGATATATAGTCCTAGGAGCCCTGACCGTGTCATACACTATGTATTCTAGATATATAGTCCTAGGAGCCCTGACCGTGTCATACACTATGTATTCTAGATATATAGTCCTAGGAGCCCTGACCGTGTCATACACTATGTATTCTAGATATATAGTCCTAGGAGCCCTGACCGTGTCATACACTATGTATTCTAGATATATATAGTCCTAGGAGCCCTGACAGTGTCATACACTATGTATTCTAGATATATAGTCCTAGGAGCCCTGACCGTGTCATACACTACGTATTATAGATACATATAGTCCTAGGAGCCCTGACCGTGTCATACACTACGTATTATAGATACATATAGTCCTAGGAGCCCTGACCGTGTCATACACTACGTATTATAGATACATATAGTCCTAGGAGCCCTGACCGTGTCATACACTACGTATTATAGATACATATAGTCCTAGGAGCCCTGACCGTGTCATACACTACGTATTATAGATACATATAGTCCTAGGAGCCCTGACCGTGTCATACACTACGTATTATAGATACATATAGTCCTAGGAGCCCTGACCGTGTCATACACTATGTATTATAGATATAGTTCTAGGAGTCCTGACAGTGTTCTAAGTCATTATAAACTCTGCTATGGGAGAAGGGGACTGATTATAACCCATTTGATTCATATACGGGTTATTTCCCCCTCACCACCCCCTTCCTTACACCAATGTGACTCAGCTATAGAAGGAAGGGGGGGGGGGGGAATGATCATATCCTTTGTGACTCAGCTATGGGGGAGGGCGATTATAACCCAAGTGATGGATGTGAGTATAATAGTATTCATAGCTGCCTCTTTCTGTTCCTAATCACAGGAATTATTGGAGGAGATGAGGAAGGAACTGCAGAAAGTCAAGGAGGAAATCATAGAAGGTGAGAGATGCCTCTGGTCATATGATCCCCCGAACTCCTCCCTCTGCGCTTCTGCCTTGTCTTTTATACACCTTTTCTATAGGTGGAGGTGGAGCAGGGCTGTGGAGTCAAAAATCACTTTTGGGTAGTGTCAGAAATAATCAAATTAATATTATTTTCAACTTTATCAATTACTTGGTTTGTTCCATATTTACTTTTATAGGAATTCAATTATTTTTTTTTTTTTCCATGAATTAAGAGGAGCTTTACTGTGTCTGTTTGATCATGGCTGCCAAACATTTTATGAAGGAGTTAGAGTCAGGGTGTGGAAATAGAGTTGATGCTTTGCCATAAGGACTTCACAGCCTGGTGGTGGAGCCATGTTCCTGGTGGAGGTTACCTTTCCGATACAGCCTCATGTTCTGTTTTTCTTTCGTTTTCAGCCTTCATGCAGGAACTGCGCCGGAGCAGCACCTCGTGATTCCAGTCACTGCCTACTGTGAAGTCTCAGGCTCCACCCACTGTGCTGCAGACTCTGCAATCATTTCCATGCTGAGGGCAATGGACCCATCAATAAAGGCTAACGGGCGAACTGTATCCCACACCGCCCTGTACTGCTGCTGGGCCCGCGGGCTCCTGGATGCTCCTCACTGTGCTAACCTGCGCCCTCTCTCTGATCTGCTCCCATGTACTTTCTCCTCGTGCTGCTCCCCCTCCTCCATTGTGCCCTCTCCCAATGCTGCGCCTCCTCTGCACCCTTTCACCTTGCTGCGCCCAGCTCCTCTGTGCCTTCTCCCTTTCCATTCCCTCCCGCTGTGCCCTCTGCTTGTGCTCCTGTCATGCTGCCCCTTCTCCATTGCATCCTCTTGCCGTGTTCTCTCCCTGCCTCATTACTTCCCCTCGTAACATTTCCTTCATCCTTTAACATTCCTCCTGTCCCCGCACTCTGCCGAGTGTCTCTAAACGGGTTTGCAGAGGCTCAGAGCTTCAACCAATAGGATTTTTATGGGATAATTAACGGGTTTTCTTTTTTTTAAATTGTTTTTAAATCATCATTTCAATTTTTGTACAAATTTTCTAGCAGAATTAGCGTCTCTGTACTGGGTGTCGGGTGATGGATGATAGATTTAGGATGGTAGTGTCAGACACTGGAGGACGGCGCTGCAAGGCGCTTTGGGCTGTTTTTCGCTGATATCTATATATATATAGGACTGTTTTTTTTTTTTGTTTTTTTTTGTAAGCAGTTTTCTAGAAATAAAATCCTTTGCCTATTGTGAGCGCTGTATGGACGCCAGGACGCAGATACATCTCAGCAATGTCCCTTTATTGGTCGTATATACACATTTCAGCAGTCGGAGGGCAGCACTGCCCTGCCTCAGTACTTCTCCCTTTAACACTGACACATTTAGTGTCCCACAGTTCAATCCGGTCTCCTCGAAAATGGCTGGAGACAGTGGGCAGGCACCGGACTTCTATCAGCTTCACTGTAGGCGAGAGGCCTCACTTTGCCACTTGCTGCCTCTCTGCGGCCCGGGCACGTGCATCCAGCTCTTCTGTTAGAAGACCCAATCGTGCAATCTCTGTCTCCATTGAGCTCAATCTGGCTTCCATCTCCTCCTCTTTCCGTCGGGAGTTGGTAGCCTGCCGTGAATATTCTGCTACCATGCAAGCACCCCCAATTAAAAAGATGGTGGCTTCCCCCAGAAGCTCTGCTCCCAGCTCAGCTGCAGCCTCTTCATTCAGTGGTTTAATGGCAGCTCCGCGGAAGCCCATGATCCTCATTTTTGCTCGCATTTCCACCCAATGGTACACTGTAAAGAGACAACACGGCTGTGAAACCCATGATCCTCAGGGGTGGCATTAGCAATGATCTCATGATTATTAAAGGGCAGGGTCAGCAGTCAATTTCCATCATTGGACAGGAGTTGGAACCTTTAGGACAGGGTCACCAGTAAATTCACTATTAGAACAAGGTGGAGTCAGGTCAAGAGTCACCATATCACCAAGAGGTGGAGTCATAAATCCACACATTATTACAAGAGGGTAGGGTTAGCAGACACCTCAGTGTCAGGGGAAGTCAGCTCATTATGATTACACAAAGGATCAGCGATCACATTGTCATCAAGGCGCAAGTTATACAGGGCAAAGTTACAATAAAAGCTCACGCTGCTTATAAAGCTGGAGGCAGACAGAAGGCATCATGGACAGTAGCTGTTCCCAAAATAAGTAACCCCTTCCCCAACTATGTGATTGATCACCTCCTACAGGACTCAGAGCAGGTGACACCTGGCTACACCTAAAGCCCTCGTCTCGAATCAGCTCGATGTATGGAAATTTTGTGTATGTTATATATAATCCTGAGAACACCAACGGCCTCTCTCTTTGAATCCTCTGGTTTTACGTAACAGGAAATTAAAAAAAAAAAAAGGCTTAAAATTTAATAATGCCAACCTCAGACAAAGAACATTAGATTCCACTACATCATTATTTAACAAAAACTAGGCCAACTAGGGCCCCCCCCCCCCCAAAAAAAAAAAAAAAAAAAACTATGTGCACCCTTACTGCTTCCATAGTAAGGATCAAATGATGATCAACAAGTGTGATCACCTCTATATAAAGTTTTGGCAGTTTGCTGGTATGAGCATTTATGCAAGTTTTAAAGAGGACCTTTCACCTCCTGGGGCACATGCTGTTTTATATACCGCTAGAAAGCCGACAGTGCACTGAATTCAGCGTACTATCGGCTTTCCTGTTCTGTGCCATCTGTGCTGGTACCATACCTCTTCACTGTCAGAAGGGCGTTTCTGACAGTTAGTCTGGAACGCCATTCCTCACAGCAGTTTCTATAGCGGTGTACTGTGAGAGTGGTGAGGAACGCCCCCCTCCTGATAGTGCTTGTCCATAGACGAGTACTGCGGAAGAGGGGGGAGCGTTCCTCACCGCTCAGCGTCATCAGCAGGCGGTAAGTAACGCCTCCTCTCATAGTACAGCACTATAGACGCTGCTGTGAGCAAGGGCGTTTTTGACTGACTGTCAGTGAAGAGTTACGGTACCGGCACCGATAGCTCTTCACCAGGGGCACAGAACGTGAAAACCGATAGTGCACTGAATTCAGCACACTGTCGGCTTTTAGCGGTGTATTACGCCACACGTGCCCCAGGAGATGAAAGGTTCTCTTTAACACAGTGCCTAGGAGGAGACACATCAGCAAGCTGATGACCTTCTCAGGAGTAGTCCTGGCAAATTCATCCCAAGGTCAGACTGTGCAATGCCCAGAGAAATTGTGAAAAGAAAACCCCCGTAAGAGTTCCATCTCTGACTCTCAAGGCCTCAGCATGTTAAATGTTCAACTTCATAACGGTACAATAACAACAACAAAAAAACTGGCCAAGTCTGGCTTGTGTGCAATTTTTGCAGACTAAGAAAAAAAGAGAACATGGCAACATAGCTTAAAATGGCTGCCTGGGAAGTGCAATTTAGCTTGTGTCCGAAACTGGTCCTGGAAATTCCGGTTTGGTTCGCAGTATAGGAGTTAGCCCCGTTCGATGGGTCGCTCTGCCTCCTTCCTCGTCTCCTGTTTTCACAGCCCAGAACTCCCAGGTCCAGCTTCATAAGATCGTAATAACGATCCATAAAACCAAACCCAGCAAATCAACACAAACCCCCTCATACTAACTGCTTGACCTTGTTTTGCAGCCCCTGGACCTGAGCACTTTGTAGTCAATGACCAAAGTATTCTGATTTCAAATGCGAGACTAAAGCTTGGCCTAAACTGGGCCGTGTCAGGAAGAAGATCCCGAGCAGAGAAGCAAATCTACAACAGAATGGCTGTAAAAAGTCTTAATTGGTTGTAACGGCCCAATAGAAATGCTGTGGTGGGACCTCAAGAGATCTGAACAGAAACCAATGTGATCAGACCTCAATGACCTGAGGAGGTCAGGGTATAGGGGTGAAGCTGGTCCTATCAGCTCCTGATTCATGGGGGGGGGGGTCTCAGGTTATCGCACTTGGGTTTTCCATTTTGGTCTAGGTTTTAGTGAATTATGACCCAGTGGAGTGTCTTCTGTGATGTTCTTCACCTGAGATTTACCAACTTTTAAAACCTTCTGAGTAGAGATAAGCGAGTACTATTGGGATCAGCCAATCCGAACAGCACGCTCGCATAGAAATGAATGGACGTAGCCGGGATGCGGGGGGTTAAGCAGCCGGCCGCCGTCAAAGCGGAAGTAGCAGGTGCATCCATTCATTTCTATGGAGTGTGCTGTTCGGATCGGCTGATCCCAACAGTACTCGCTCATCTCTACTTCTGAGCAGAAGAGATTTCTATTATGTCCCAATATGTAAAATTCAAAGAGGATGGACGCCGGTTTTCATGCTCCGATATAGGGGTACAGTGTAGTTTTGGTTACAGGGGGCTCTGACATGGGGGTACAGTGTAGCTGTCATGGTTACAGGGTCTCTAATTTGAGGCTCCGCTTCCCACCATGTGATCAGGGTGACCTCTCATAACACACAGTCGCCGCTTTAAGCAGCTACAGTGTGATTGGCTGGCGATGGTCATTGCTGAGCTCCCATTGGTCCCCGTCCCTCCATGTCCCGACAATTACGGCGGCCCAGCTGTGCCCAGTCTATAGTCACCTTGAGCGGGCGGCAGGCAGACATAGGTGCGGAAGAACTCGCTGCGCCGGGCTCCCGCCTTGATCCGGTTGGCGAGCGGTTTACTAATCTGTCGGATCCCCAGATACAGGAGCTTCGCGATGGGAAAGGCGCCCACCACCATCTTTAGTGACGTCACATACCGGTGACCCGCCCTCTGTCACCCTACTCAGCCTCTATTCCGCTTTAAGCCCCGCCTCTGTATACTTAGCCAATGAGTGAGAAGGGCGGAACACGTGACTCGTGACACGTGTTCAATCTATCATATACTTTCAGTAGGACAGAGGTGTGAAGAGGAGGCGTATATAGACGGCGGGTGTGTGAGGAGAGGAGGGCAGGTGTATATAGACGGCGGGTGTGTGAGGAGAGGAGGGCAGGTGTATATAGACGGCGGGTGTGTGAGGAGAGGAGGGCAGGTGTATATAGACGGCGGGTGTGTGAGGAGAGGAGGGCGGGTGTGTGAGGAGAGGAGAGCAGGTGTATACTTACTGCGGGGGTGTGAGGAGAAGAGTTGTATATGTATACATACACACACACACACACTCAATGCGGGTGTGTGAGGAGAGGAGGGCAGATGTATATATATAGAGGAGGTGTGTGTGTGTGTATATATATATATACATACAGCAGGTGTGTGAGGAGAAGAGGGAAGGTGTATATATACAGCGGATGTGTGAGGACTGAGGAGAGTAGGGGTAGTATATACTGCAGGCGCGTGAGGAGAGGAGATGTATACAGTGGGTCTGTTAGGAGGTCAGGGGTATATACTGTGGATATGTGTGTGTGTATATATATATATATATATATATATATATATACCGCAGGTGTGTGATTAAGGCAGGCATATACACTGTGGGGTGTGTGTCATGTTTATGCAAATCTGTTCAACCATTCCAAAGTAAATAAGCCCTGTTAGTGTTTATGCAAATTGTGCTATAATAGCCAAGTGGACAGTGACATTGCATAGGAACATAATATGGTTGAAAATAAACATATGTCCATCACGTTCAACCAGAGAACGGTAAAGAGGATGACGGAAGGACCTAAGTACTCTATACACTTCAATAAGTGGCTATTTTACTGTAAAAAAAAAAATAAATCTAATCCTATTTTGAACCTGTCAGCTTTGATCAGCTGCTGGGATAGGCTATTCCATAGAGCAGTGATGGCGAACCTTTTTGAGACCGAGTGCCCAAACTGTAACCCAAAACCCAATAAATTATCACGGAGTGCCAACACGGCAATTTAACCTTAAAACTATTTGGATCCACAATTGCGGACTCACAAATTACAGTCGTGTGAATTGGGCTTTACAGAGCTTGTACTGAAAGGTCTGTACACAGTACAATCTGCCCCGCAGTGGCCCCCACACACACAGTACAATCTGCCCCGCAGTGGCCCCCACACACACAGTACAATCTGCCCTGCAGTGGCCCCCACACACACAGTACAATCTGTCCCGCAGTGGCCCCAAAACACAGTACAATCTGCCTCGCAGTGGCCCCCACACACAGTACAATCTGCCCTGCAGTGGCCCCCACACACACAGTACAATCTGTCCCGCAGTGGCCCCCACAGACAGTACAATCTGCCAGGGGGCCACACGGTGGCTCAGTGGTTAGCACTGCAGCTTTGCAGCACTGGAATCCTGGTGTTCGAATCCCACCAAGGGCATAAAACCAACTGCAAGGAGTTTGTATGTTCTCCCCGTGTTTGCATGGATTTCCATCCCATATTCCAAAGTCATACTGATAGGGAAAAATGTACATTGTGAGCTCTATGTGGGGCTCACAATCTACATAAAAAAACAAAATCAGTACAATCTGCCCTGCAGTGGCCCCCACAGACACAGGACAATCTGCCCTGCAGTGGCCCCCACAGACACAGGACAATCTGCCCCGCAGTGGCCCCCACACACACTACAATCTGCCCTGCAGTGACCCCCACAGATAGTACAATTTGCCCCGCGGTGCCCCCCCCCCCCAAGGGATTATACCTGTATACTCCACAGTAGCCCCCTTCCCACACAGCATGAAGTGGTCCACAGTAGCCCCCTCCCCACAAAGCATGAAATATTCCACAGTAGCCACCTCCCCACACAGCATGAGACGGTCCTCAGTAGCCCCCTGCCCAGACAGCATGAAATATTCCACAGTAGCCCCCTCCCCACACAGCATGAGATGGTCCTCAGTAGCCCCCTGCCCACACAGCATGAAATGGTCCACAGTAGTTCCCCCTCCCCAAACAGCACGAAATGGTCCACAGTAGCCCCTTCCCCACACAACATGAAATATTCCACAGTAGCCCCCTCCCCACACAGCATGAAATATTCCACAGTCGTTCCCTCTACCCAACAGCACAAAATGGTCCAGAGCAGCCCCCTCCCCAGACAATACACATATATACTTACCTGAAGGGCCGCCAGGCGTCCTCTCTCTCACCTATTCACTACGGGCGCTGATGACTTACGTCATCATGTCCGCACCAGTGCAGAGGTCACACTCTGTATAGTCAATGTAGGCCGTGCGTACCGCGCGGCCTACACTGACAGCTTTCAGCTGGATGTGCATTTGCACATCCAGCTGAAAGCAGCGATTGCTCACTAACGGGGAATCCTGTACCGGATTCCCCGTTACTGAGCGATCCGGGAGACCGCAACCGTGCCAGCATAGAGGGCTCTGCGTGCCCTCTCTGGCACGCGTGCCATAGGTTCGCCATCACTGCCATAGAGTCACAGACCTTACAATATAGAACCATCTCCTGAGTAGGCTATTTCTATACTATCCTTATAGCATAGAATCATCTGGTGTAGGCTGTTTCTATACTATCCTTATAGTATAGAATCATCTCCTGGCGTAGGCTATTCCGCAGATTCACAGTCCTTACAATATAGAACCATCTCCTAGGTACACTATTATAAAGATTCATAGACCTTACAGTAGAGAACCATCTCTTGAGGTAGGCTATTCCACAGATTCACAGTCCTTGCAGTATAGAACCATCTCCTGGGTAGGCTATTTCACAGTTTTAATAGTATAAAACCATCTCTTGGAGTAGGGTATTCCATAGATTCACATACTTTACAATGTAGGACCATCTCCTGGGGTAGGTTATTCCACAGATTCTCTGTTGTGGTCTGTGCAGGCTCTTGCTTTGCAATCTGTTCTATGACTATATGGGCCTCATACATGCTGACCTTTATCAGTTTTTCTACTGCTAATAATCACATTATAGCAGCAGCACATTTTAGTTGTCCCACTGAGACAGAGGGTATGTACTATAAGGCACAGTCTGCCCCCTACCCTTTCCATTACTACTGGTTTCTTTACACGTAATTCTGCCAGGAGTAAGTGAGGGCGGGTTCACATCTGCGCCCGATCTCCGCTTTAGCCAATCTGGTCGGTTTCCATCTTCTGCTCCGCGAAACTGGACAGGAGACGGAAACCTGGCAGTCAGATTTCAAACCCATTCTCTGTGTGAATATAAAACAGAACAGGGTAGTAGGAGGCCCGGTGACATCTGCATTTCAGCCATTCCATTCCCCTCTCTGCATGAAACATGAGGAGAGAAAAGCCCTGCAAGCAGCACTTGTCTCCGCATTTTTTGTGCAGAAACCACACGGACTCCATTATAGCCTAGGGGTCTGCGGGTTTCCTTAGGTAACCGCTTTTTTATGCAGATAGGTTTCTGTTCAGGGGGTCTCCAGGCGGACTTCCTGAACGCTGATGTGAACCAGGCCATAGGGAGTGAACTGCAAATTAGCTAGAAGAGAGACACCTAGTGGCAGGAACTTTACAGAGGTTTTTCAGGTAGAAAGCAGCCACATTTTTAATTAAAGTGTGGTCCGGATCCCAGTGGTCTAGCTAGTGACCTTTTAACTTTTCCTGGTGCACCTGCTATCACTGATAATGTCCCTTTTCCCTCACTGTTGATAACCTTTATTACTTGTGCTATTCTAAATATCTGCTTCTTTGTTTTAGGGCATTGATATGTCAGTCCTGACAGAATTCCAGAGGGGACTGCTTGTCATTTGCTGATTTGATGAGCCTTCCGGCTTCGTGGTCACATCTCAGTATGCAAAGTCGGACAAAACATCGGAAGCAGAAGCCGCCGTGGTCGAAAGTCATAATAGTAGCAGTGGTGCAGTAAGAATAGTGGCATCCTGGAAGTAGGTACAGTGCATCCTTGGCTACATTGTTGTGTACCTGCCCTGCTGCAGAACATACTATGGATATATATATATATATATATATATATATATATATATATATATATATGTATATATGAATAATATGATTCAGTAATAATACAGATACTAATAAGCTCCTTTCATCACAATGATATTATGCTATTGTGCATATAATTTGGGATATTAAGAATAAGCAGATGTAGTCACCCTTACCCTCTAACACGATTTGTTGGTGGTAATTTGATGATGTAATTTACCCCATACATTGTGCACATGTTCAGTGTTTGTGCGTGTATCACTGGGATGTGTGTGCTGCCTTCTATTTGTGGATTGTGAGTCTGTAGTCGTGCACTGGATCACACGGTAAGTGCTGGCCACCATTTGCTTGTTACTTGACTTGCTTTATTGTCAGTTGAACCTTTAGATTTCTGAAGTTCTTACCTCTTACTACCCGACTGGGGCCCCCATGTTGGCTGCCTGTATTTGAGCAGTGCTGGTGGAGCAAGCATCTGCGTCCTTTCGTAAAGGATTATTTTCTAAATTCGGGGATTATGAGCAAGTACTCTGACATTTAGAAGGCTGAAGATGAAAGTGAATGTTTATTTACAGCATGCAAAGTTGGATCTCCCGCTGCCCTTCTGGCTCAGTACCGACCCATAGACCCGCTGTTCTGGAATAGACGTCTCTCCATCCTTCTGATGAATACTTCCCAGATGTGCAGCATATGTTGGAAACTGCGTATGGGAGAGTCTTCTGTAAAGAGTGAGCTCTTATGGGCCGCAGGGTCTGTGCCGACCCGCTATTAAAGTGTTCACAAGGTCTTTGTGATTAAACTACTCACCCCATTTTGTTTATCTGACATCTTTAACCATGATAAGAGACCATACCATAATGTATGACCAGATCATCACATCCCAACATAATGGCTTCACACAGTGCAGTTTATACATTGGCCCTTATGTTATCTACCATCCAGGCCCTGGCCAAGTAGCACTGAAAACCTTCATCCTTGGTGTGTATCCAGGTGGACCAGCTGAAATACCAACAACTGGAAATAGACTCAAGGAGGTGAGTGCGACTGCATCCCTCATGTGAGATCTGTACATTAAAACTATTCGTCTATACAAGGCAACCAGAGCACTCATGGTGGGACCCAGTAACCATACTTGCACTAAATAGTAGTAAGGGTCAGTTCACAATAGCGTTCCGCTTAAAATATGAAGAGAGAAAAGTTCTGCAAGCAGAATTTTTCTCCACCAATTTCTGCTGATTTTGGGTTAGTCTATGGGATCCGCGTGCTTCCAAGGATAACCCCTTTTGAAGCTGATATGGCTTCTATTTTTTGGAATGGAAACCCAAACACTAGTGTGATGCTAGCGTTATATGGAGGACAGCATAGGAGGGGCCTTCTCATCGGTGCTGGTTTAATCCCACATGGTAGAGTATATGGTGCAGCTGCATCTGAGGCTTTGTCCTTCTCGTAGTGCTCTGCCCTCTATACATATGGGACTCTACCCCTCTGGTCCTACTAGTTATCCTCTTTCTCATTATAACTGTACAGTTTGCAGTAGAGGACCCGGCTGTCTGCAGGGTTAAGGTGACTTTACAGGAATGTTAACTGAAGTTCTCTGATCTGGAACAACTTCTTCCTTATAGGAAATTTCCTGGCCTTCACGGACCATCAAGTTCATGACGTCTGTTATACTAAGTGACCATAATAAGTATACTAATGTCTCAGTGCACACCTCTGATGTCTAAGATAATCTACCAGTAATGGTTACAGGAGGGCCACCCCTCACTACAGCGGAGGTCAGGGTCATGCTTGTTTCCATCATTCTACATTGTACAGCTCCAGTATCATAGCACAGCCTACAGCTGAAGTGTGTGGACAACTTGACATTGGTGTAAAGTGTTACTCCTCTGTATAGGACACTGAATTTACAACACCAAGAATAAAAAGTCTTGGAATTCTGGAGATCGCGGGATGGATAGACGGGTTAATGATATGCAAATGATAAAAGTATTGACACAGAATATTCAAAACCTCTTTATTTATTTAATATGGAGAATGAGAAATCCCCGCACTTACAAGCCTTGGCCTGCCGTAAGACAGGTTATTAATGGTCATCTGAGGATTGTTATGTCGCGTTGAATGCACTTGGTCGCACAAAACAGCAAGATTGGCAATTGACAACCAATGTTTAAGTATTTTGTCACTTTTACTTTTCGATAAGTGGCAATAACTGGTATGAATAGGAGACATCACATAACGCTTGATTTCCCACTTGACACACCCATACCTTCTGATTTATGAGGGTCATGTCATCTGTCAGGGTTATGACATCTGTGGCAGCCAGCTATCTGCTGGAAGAAAGAAGACTCAGGCATGATGAAATACAACATGCCAAATTTGCCTGTGTCTCACTATAAATCCTTTGGGGATAGTTGAAAGGATCCATATTGTCAGCAGATCCCGGATTCTTCTTCTCATGTACGAGTATATGGGTAGTTTATGTTACGTCTTTAAATGTAAATAAGTATTCCTAGTAGTGCTTCCTGGTATCCTGCAGTGTTCATCTACTGGACATGAAAGCTCCCCCATCTTACCAACTGACCGTACTTTAAGGAAAACAAATTTTTGTGGTGTGACTATTTTAAGAACGGTCCCACTATGGAGGTCTGCACTGTAAGAGCGGTCACACTGTTCTTACACTTACAGTATACAGCTCCGTAGTGTGACCACTTACAGTATACAGCTCCGTAGTGTGACTGCTTACAGTATACACTCCGTAGTGTGACTGCTTACAGTATACAGCTCCGTAGTGTGACCACTTGCAGTATACACTCCGTAGTGTGACCACTTACAGTATACAGCTCCGTAGTGTGACCACTTACAGTATACAGCTCCGTAGTGTGACCACTTACAGTATACAGCTCCGTAGTGTGACTGCTTACAGTATACAGCTCCGTAGTGTGACCGCTCTTACAGTATACAGCTCTGTAGTGTGACTGCTTACAGTGTACAGCTCCGTAGTGTGACCACTTACAGTATACAGCTCCGTAGTGTGACCACTTACAGTATACACTCCGTAGTGTGACCACTTATAGTATACAGCTCCGTAGTGTGACCACTTACAGTATACAGCTCCGTAGTGTGACCACTTACAATATACAGCTCCGTAGTGTGACTGCTCTTACAGTATACAGTTCCGTAGTGTGACTGCTTACAGTATACAGCCCTGTAGTGTGACTGCTTACAGTATACGGCTCCATAGTGTGACCGCTTGGCTGTGTATGGCCCTGTAGTGTTACTGCTCTTACAGTATACAGCTCTGTAGTGTTACTGCTCTTATAGTATACAACTCTGTAGTGTGACCGCTATTACAGTACAAACTTCCATAGTGTGACCGCTCTAGCCGTATATGGCTCCATAGAGTGACCGCTCTAGCAGTATACAGCTCCATAGAGTGACCGCTCTTACATCATAGACCTCCATTGTGTGACAGCTCTATCGTTCATGTTGGTGTCCTTATATTACCTCTCAGTTTTGGACCTTTTTATGGTTTTGTATTTGTCATGTAAATAGTTGCAGTTGCCCCTCTGTATTTTGTGCTATTATTCTGCTGTATGATCTGCTGGATGTCAGGAATGTAGATAGTGATCTCGGAGTAGAGGCGGCTTCCTCTCTGGCTGCACTTGCTGCGACCTCCACCACCACTTGTGACTAACATTTTCTCTTCCCCTTGTATACAATCCCTGGCATAAATTCTGGAGTCCCAAGACTTAGAGGACGATCACCCCATAGACTTAGAGGACGGTCACTCCCAGACTTATAGAAGGGTCACTCCATAGACTTAGAGCTTTTTCCACCCATTTTTTTTTTTTTTAGTTTGTAACGAATGTCACAAAAAAATGTTTAATAGTAGAATCTTCTGCTGCATGATCCTGACAGCAGAACCCAGAGAGGAAATTATAATTATTGCTGCATGTTTCTCCAGGTCAAAAATAAAAAAAATGATGGAATAAATCCCAGTTTAAGGCTGCCTATACACAATCAGGTTCCCTGTCGTCCCACAGCAGCACAATATGGGGACCTTCCCCTCGCATTGTGCTGCTGTTGAGACTAAGGGAAAACAGATTATCTACATAATCAACGATTCTGCCTCAGGTTCTTGATCCAATTTTGAGGCAAGGACAGAGCACTGAAATTGGTTACCAGTCAGCAGTCAGTTATTGCTGCAATGAAAACATTGGCGGTCACAGCCCTGACTGCGACTGGTACCCCATCCCGCACAACCCTCAGAACTTGTTCCTTCTTGTCACCCTGATTTCTTTGGGGCTGATGACAAACTAGGTTCTATATCTGTTGCTTCCAATTTTCTCCGGAGCAGTGACAAATCAGCCCTGGATGATGGGGATTGTTAGGGAACAGGTTTTTATTTTTGGAAAATTTCACCTTAAATTTTCAGCCAGTACCGGATGGTTTTCCACCATTTTATTTACATGACCTGCCTTTTTCTTAATCTTTTTTGCCTTGTGACAAGTTACATCATCATCCCGAAAAATGACAAGTTCCAAACTCTTTGGCTCGTGAGGTGAAAAGACTATATCTCCTATTCTAAGTCCTCCTATTCACAGCCATCTCCATGTACTCCCGTGTACTGACTAGTCAGATAATGACGGCCATCTCCCTGCTCCATGTACTGCTGTACACTGTCTGTTTAGGTATTGACGACCATCTCCCTGCTCTTAATACTTCTTTGTATTAACCGCTTAGGTAATGACAGCCATCTCCCTGCTCCATGTACTCTTTGTACTGGCTGTTTAGGTAATGACGACTATCTCCTTGTTGTATATAGTTGTTTGTATTGACTGCTCAGATAATGGTGGTCATCTTCCCGCTCCAGGTACTTCTTTGTACTGATTGTTCAGGTAATGATGGCTATCTCTCTGCTCCATGTACTCCTGTACACTGACTGTTCATTTAATGGTGGTCCTCTCCCTGCTCCATGTAGTCTTGTACACTGACTGTTCAAGTAAACGTGGCTGTCTCCATGGTCCATGGACTCCTATACACTGACTTAGTTATTGATGGCCGTCTCCCTGTTCAATGAAAAAAAAACCATTGACTCCAGTTTTTACCTATATAAGCTGCCCTTCCCAATGTTCTGATGTCTTCCTTGGTCTTCCAGTACATTCTCCTTTTGTATCTTTTCCATTCTGTTTATACTTGACCTATATTGTACACATAGCGGTCAGGAAACTTCCAGGAAACTTCTTTTTTTCTATATTCTTATCCCTCTTGTCGGGGTCATGTTTGCTTTGACTCACCAGATCCAGCAGCTCAGGCAGGAGTGTGAGATTTCTGCAGCCGAAAAGCCATTTTTACAGACCCAGATGACTGGATGAATGAAGGTTGTTCCTAATATTGCCCCATCTAAATTTGGCCAACAGGCCAGAAAATGCTCATTTCTTATTTATGCAGCACATACATTGTTTACAGCATATGGCAAACTGCATGTAAGCAAAGCAGCTCGTATACCCCGATGTCTGCCGCATGTGAATAGAAATTCATTGAGCAGCGATCGATGGACTGTTGTCAGTCGGCACTCATGGCAGGCAGCAGACCCCAATTTGCTTTCCAGACCTGTGCCAGATTACAAGGAGATTACATATTATATTTTTTTACTTTACTTGATCTAGAAGAACATAGGTCATTACTTAAATAACTTTGTTTCTTTCAGGTATGAATTGTGCCATATGTGATTTACATAAAACCTACAATGTATGAGGAGTTCTTTATTTGTTCCATCATTTAATAAGAAAGCGCTATAGCAAGATCTCTCCTACAGTATACAGCTCCATAGTGTGACCTCTCTTACAGTATACAGCTCCATAGTGTTACTGCTCTTACAGTATACAGCTCCATAATGTGACCTCTCTTACAGTATACAGCTCCATAGTGTGTCTGCTCCTACAGTATACAGCTCCATAGTGTGACTGCTCTTACAGTATACAGCTCCATAGTGTGTCTGCTCCTACAGTATACAGCTCCATAGTGTGACTGCTCTTACAGTATACAGCTCCATAGTGTTACCGCTCATACAGTATACAACTCCATTGTGTGACTGCTCTTACAGTATACAGCTCCATAGTGTGACTGCTCTTACAGTATACAGCTCCATAGTGTTACTGCTCTTACAATATACAGCTCCATAATGTGACCTCTCTTACAGTATACAGCTCCATAGTGTGTCTGCTCCTACAGTATACAGCTCCATAGTGTGACTGCTCTTACAGTATACAGCTCCATAGTGTGTCTGCTCCTACAGTATACAGCTCCATAGTGTGACTGCTCTTACAGTATACAGCTCCATAGTGTTACCGCTCATACAGTATACAACTCCATTGTGTGACTGCTCTTACAGTATACAGCTCCATAGTGTGACTGCTCTTACAGTATACAGCTCCATAGTGTTACTGCTCTTACAATATACAGCTCCATAATGTGACCTCTCTTACAGTATACAGCTCCATAGTGTGTCTGCTCCTACAGTATACAGCTCCATAGTGTGACTGCTCTTACAGTATACAGCTCCATAGTGTGTCTGCTCCTACAGTATACAGCTCCATAGTGTGACTGCTCTTACAGTATACAGCTCCATAGTGTGTCTGCTCCTACAGTATACAGCTCCATAGTGTGACTGCTCTTACAGTATACAGCTCCATAGTGTTACCGCTCATACAGTATACAACTCCATTGTGTGACTGCTCTTACAGTATACAGCTCCATAGTGTGACTGCTCTTACAGTATACAGCTCCATAGTGTTACTGCTCTTACAATATACAGCTCCATAATGTGACCTCTCTTACAGTATACAGCTCCATAGTGTGTCTGCTCCTACAGTATACAGCTCCATAGTGTGACTGCTCTTACAGTATACAGCTCCATAGTGTGTCTGCTCCTACAGTATACAGCTCCATAGTGTGACTGCTCTTACAGTATACAGATCCATAGTGTTACCGCTCATACAGTATACAACTCCATTGTGTGACTGCTCTTACAGTATACAGCTCCATAGTGTGACTGCTCTTACAGTATACAGCTCCATAGTGTTACTGCTCTTACAATATACAGCTCCATAATGTGACCTCTCTTACAGTATACAGCTCCATAGTGTGTCTGCTCCTACAGTATACAGCTCCATAGTGTGACTGCTCTTACAGTATACAGCTCCATAGTGTGTCTGCTCCTACAGTATACAGCTCCATAGTGTGACTGCTCTTACAGTATACAGCTCCATAGTGTTACCGCTCATACAGTATACAACTCCATTGTGTGACTGCTCTTACAGTATACAGCTCCATAGTGTGACTGCTCTTACGGTATACAGCTCCATTGTGTGACCGCTCTTACAGTATACAGCTCCATTGTGTGACTGCTCTTACAGTATACAGCTCCATAGTGTGACTGCTCTTACAGTATACAGCTCCATTGTGTGACTGCTCCTACAGTATACAGATCCATAGTGTGTCTGCTCCTACAGTATACAGCTCCATTGTGTGACTGCTCTTACAGTATACAGCTCCATAGTGTGTCTGCTCCTAGAGTATACAGCTCCATAGTGTGACTGCTCCTACAGTATACAGCTCCATTGTGTGACTGCTCTTACAGTATACAGCTCCATAGTGTGTTTGCTCCTACAGTATACAGCTCCATAGTGTGACTGCTCTTACAGTATACAGCTCCATAGTGTGACTGCTCTTACAGTATACAGCTCCATAGTGTTACCGCTCATACAGTATACAACTCCATTGTGTGACTGCTCTTACAGTATACAGCTCCATAGTGTGACTGCTCTTACAGTATACAGCTCCATTGTGTGACCGCTCTTACAGTATACAGCTCCATTGTGTGACTGCTCTTACAGTATACAGCTCCATTGTGTGACCGCTCTTACAGTATACAGATCCATAGTGTGTCTGCTCCTACAGTATACAGCTCCATTGTGTGACTGCTCTTACAGTATACAGCTCCATAGTGTGTCTGCTCCTAGAGTATACAGCTCCATTGTGTGACTGCTCGTACGGTATACAGCTCCATAGTGTGTCTGCTCCTACAGTATACAGCTCCATAGTGTGACCGCTCTTACAGTAGAGAGCTGATGTGACAGTAGTAATATGCACCAAACCTGATTTATCTATCTGTAGACTAGAGAGAAGATTAAACATTTCATTGGAGAGGGGGCGGAAGGAGATGTCTATCTCTTTTAGGTTGTGACAGGGACAACAAATTCCCAGGCACACTAGTCAGGCGGATGTTTCCCAGCTGTCACCAGAGGAATGACCCTTTGTGTCTTTGTAGTGAAGGTTAAAGAAGAGAAGAGGGGTAATGGATGTCACTGAATGGGTGGCTGCAGAAGGGCGTCTGGGAGGATGAGGGTCAAGATAGGGAGATAGTAGCCACTGTTCTCTCACACATAATAAATATCATCAAGTGGTCAGTAACAGTGGCATTGCATATGCTCCATGTGAAGGAGAAGAAATGCAGAAGCTGTGGTCCATATGGAGGAGTCATTATCCTCATGAAGGAGCCGTCAGACACATAAAGGAGTTATCATCCTCATGCAGGTGCTCACATCCACACGAAGGAGCTGTCAGGCACATGAAGAAGCTATTGCCTACATGAAGCACTAGGGTCCACAAGAAGGAGATATCAGCCATATGAAGACACTATGGTCCATATGAAGGATCTGTTATTCACGTCAAGGTGCTGTCATCCACATGAAGAAGATATTGCCTACATGAAGCACTAGGGTCCACAAGAAGGAGCTATCAGCCACATGAAGGCACTTTGAGCCACATGAAGTAGATTTCATCCACATGATGTCACTATGGTCCACATGAAGGTGCTGTCATCCACATGAAGACTCTAGGGCCCGCATGAAGGAGTTGCCAGCCACATGAAGATAATGATAATGTCCACATTTTCGTCCACAAGAAGGATCTGTTGTTCACATGAAGGTGCTGTCATCCACATGATGTCACTATGGTCCACATTAAGGTGCTATCATCAACATGAAGAAGGTCTCGCCATCCACACGAAGGTGCTGTCGCGAACGTGAAACAGTCATGAAGGTGGTGTCATCAACATAAAGGAAATGTAGTCCAGATATAGGTACTATCATCCACATAATGGCGCTATCTTCCACATGAAGGTGTTGCTATCCATATATAGGTTCTATTTTCCACATGAATCTGCTGTCGTCTACATGAAGTTGTTGTGGTCCACATTAAGGTGTTGTCATCCACAGGAAAGTACAATCACCCACATGACAGCAATGTCATTCAAATGAAGCAGATTAAGGAGTTGTCACTTCTCAGGACTCTCGTCAGCTACTATTGCCGACCTAGTAAGACGTCCTCTGGGCTCAACCAATTAGCAGCCAAGGACATCTGTTTAAACTCCCTTCATCCTCCTTCAGGTTCCTGCAAATGTTGTTTGGTTTTCTTACCTGATACTTTGTGTTATATAGTTTTATAGTGACCCCTTAGAACTGACCCTTGGTTTGATGCCAGAAAACTGCTTATTTCCTAATTCTGTTGAGATCTCTTGGAAAAGACCCTTGTCTTAATACCGTAAAAGCGCTTGTCTCCTGACTCTGACCCAGATGTTCCTTCCTGACCTGACTACTGGTCTGGATATTCTCCCTCCTGATTCGTCTTCTTGATCTTGATCGGGCTTATGGGTTCTGGTTTTGATTTCTGATGGTGGAGCATTTATTCCTCATACAGTTTCTGTGGTGATAACTCGGACTCCAAATTCAGCAAAGTCCATCCGGTCCTGCGGCAGGCGCTACTTAGTAAATTGTTCTTCATGATGCCGCCATTTATTATTCTGTACAATGTACTGGACAGCTGGAAAAAATTCAGAATGGGTTGATTTGAAGAAAAAATGCATTTTGTGCGTCTTCCTTCTGTGGTTCGTTGCAGACAAAATGACACGTCACCTGTATTTTATGCTTTGGTATGATTCCAGGGATACCAAATTTATATAGTTTTATTTACTCTTTAACTCCTTAGAAAAATCTAAAACTTTGCAAAAAAAAATAAAAATTCTTAAAGTCGCCATATTCTGACACTAGTAACTTTTTTATATTTCCGTGTATGTTTTTTTTTTTTTTTTTAATTTTTATTATTACCAGTATGTCTTTGGAATATGGGATGGAAATCCATGCAAACATGGCCCTCATTTCTGTGTATGTTTATGCTTTGGAAGTCTTTTTTTTGCAGGGCCAGGTTTACTTTTTAGTTTTACCATTTTGGGAAATGTCTATTGCTTTGATCACTTTTTATTCAAATTTTTAGCGGTGGTGAAACCGCAAGAAAACGGTATTTTGCCACTACGGTGTTCACTGTAAGGAAAAAATATTTTTAGGAGTTTGTAGACCGGGCGTTTTCAGACACAAGGTTACCTAATATGTTTGTGTTTCACAGTAATCTTTTAGTTTTATATGTATCCTAGGGAAAGGGGGTGAAGTTTTAGGTTTTTTTTTAGCCTTTTTTTTTTTTTAAATTACTAGTAGTGTAAAGGTGTGACCGGCACCTACAAGGATCTATAGGATAGGATCCCACCCCAGTACATATAATAAATAAAAGGATCCCAATAGATTGGGTAAGTATGTTGTGTTTATTAAATTGTAAAAAGCATTGTGCTACACGTGACAATACAGAGTGTCGAGCAACGTTTCAGCCACTGGGGCCTTTATCGAGCTCAGTAGATTGCGGTAAGAAAACCGTAGTTAAGGGTACAGGGTAGTTAACAGGGTCAGACCTTAGTCCATAAATGTCCTGTTGGTAGGACAACCCACTACCGCCATCAACGGTATCCGCTACGGACTACGCCTCACCACACACTCAGGGGCATCTAATCCCAACAAGGACTCCTTGTAGGCGAGGCTCTATACAACTGGTGTTATACCTTACAGTACCACCCACCAAGGGAATTAGGCCATCTCCGTCTGCTATATTAGCCCTACAACCCCCTTACAGCCACCCCTGTAGGAACTCCACACCTACCAACAGGACATTTATGGACTAAGGTCTGACCCTGTTAACTACCCTGTACCCTTAACTACGGTTTTCTTACCGCAATCTACTGAGCTCGATAAAGGCCCCAGTGGTCGAAACGTTGCTCGACACTCTGTATTGTCACGTGTAGCACAATGCTTTTTACAATTGAATAAACACAACATATTTACCCGATCTATTGGGATCCTTTTAGTTACTTTTTTAAATTACTGTTCTATTAGATCCCCCTAGGGGGCTTGAACCTGCAAGTTTGATTGCAAATACCATAGACTGCAATACTGTATTACTAATAAACTGTATTGCAGTCTATGGGACTTATGCTATGTTACTATTGCAGGACTGGAAGCTTTTAGAAGGCTCTAGGATGCCCTGGGAACAGGTTGGCTCCCGCAATGGAAAAGGTATTTACTTTGGGGGGTATCCTGGCCTCCAATGCCTGTGATCAGAGTGGACAATGATCGCGGGCATTAGCTCCAGGTCTCCGCTGTACATTACGGAGAGACCCGGTAGCTATGGCAGCTGATCTGCAGCAGAGTGGCCGCCATCTTTAAAGACCTGGCATCCGCAGAACTATTACGGTAGATGTCGAGAAGAGGATGGACAGCTAGATCTACCGCACCCTGATCTTAGCCAGATCTTGCTTTTTTAATGATATTTCCTCCAGTGACCATAACAGTCATGCACATGAAAGAACTTTCAATGACATGAAGGCGCTGTCACCTGCATGAATCTGCTGTCATCTACATGAAGGAGTTGTCGTCCATATGAAGTCAGGCTCATTTAAGTACAAAATAAAATTATTTTTCATGGTGTAAATAAAATAAACTACAAAAATTTCAGAACTTTTACTGAAACAAT